>NC_083226.1:173219231-173224231 GCF_032191835.1 Heteronotia binoei
GACAAAAGGAAACACTACTTTACACAAAGAGTGATTAAAACGGGGAATTCACTGCCAGACGATGCATAGATTCATGAAGGATAAGTCTATCAATGGCTCTTAGCCCTGGTGACTGAGGGGATCCTCCAGAATCTGAGGCGCTTATCCTCTGAATTCCAGATCCAGGAGGCAGCATCACAGGAAGGCTTCTATGCCCTTTTTCTTGGCCCTCCAGATGAACTGGTTGCCCACTGTATCGGACAGGATGCTGGACTAAGTAGAACACTGGTATGACCCAGCAGGGCTCTTCTGATGTTCTTATGAAGGTCTTGGCCTCTATTCCCTGTGATTGGCCATCCAGAGGAACTGGTTGGCCACTGTGTGATACGGAATGCTGGACTAGATAGTCTATTGGGCTCTCCTTGTGTTCTTATGAGGTCCTCAGCCTCTGTGCTCTGTTGTTGGCCCTCCAGTAGAACTGGAGGTTGGCCACGGTGTGATATAGGTTGCTGGACTAAATTGACTATTGGTCTGATCCAGCAGGGCTTTCCTTACGTTCTTATGATGGCCTCAGCATCTATGTCTTCATCTATATCTTCAAATATATTAGAAGCAGGAAACCAGCCAGGGAAGCAGTGGGACCCTTGGATGACCAAGGGGTCAAAGGAACACAGGCTGTGGCAAATCAAATGCAAGACTGTGATCAGGCAGGCAAAAAGGGACTATGAGGAGTATATTGCAAAAAACATAAAGACCAACAATAAACATTTCTTCAAATATATTAGAAGTAGGAAACCAACCAGGGAAGCAGTGGGACCCTTGGGTGACCAAGGGGTCAAAGGATTACTGAAGGAGGATAGGGAGATGGCTGAGAAGCTAAATGAATTTTTTGCCTCCGTCTTCACTGTGGAAGATGAGAAGTGTTTGCCTGCTCCAGAACCACTTATTTTGGAAGGGGTGTTGAAAGACCTGAGCCAGATTGAGGTGACAAGAGAGGAGGTCCTACAACTGATGAACAAATTAAAAACTAATGTCACCAGGTCCGGATGGCATACATCCAAGAGTTCTGAAAGAACTCAAAGTTGAACTTGTGGATCTTCTGACAAAAATATGTAATCTTTCATTGATATCTGCCTCCATTCCTGAGGACTGGAAGGCAGCAAATGTCACCCCCATCTTTAAAAAGGGTTCCAGAGGAGATCCGGGTAACTACAGGCCAGTCAGTCTGACTTCAATACCGGGAAAGTTGGTAGAAACCATTATCAAGGACAGAATGAGTAGGCACATTGATGAACACGAGTTATTGAGGAAGACTCAGCATGGGTTCTGTAAGGGAAGATCTTGCCTCACTAACCTGTTACATTTCTTTGAGGGGGTGAACAAACATGTGGACAAAGGAGACCCAATAGATATTGTTTACCTTGACTTCCAGAAAGCTTTTGACAAAGTTCCTCATCAAAGTCTCCTTAGTAAGCTCGAGAGTCATGGAATAAAAGGACAGGTCCTCTTGTGGATCAAAAACTGGCTAATTAATAGGAAGCAGAGAGTGAGTATAAATGGGCAGGCTTCGCAGTGGAGGATGGTAAGCAGTGGGGTGCCGCAGGGCTCGGTACTGGGTCCCACGCTCTTTGTTCATAAATGATCTGGAGTTGGGACTGAGCAGTGAAGTGGCCAAGTTTGCGGATGACACTAAATTATTCAGGGTGGTAAGGACCAGAGAGGATTGTGAGGAACTCCAAAGGGATCTGTTGAGGGTGGGTGAGTGGGCGTCAACGTGGCAGATGAGGTTCAATGTGGCCAAGTGCGAAGTAATGCACATTGGGGCCAAGAATCCCAGCTGCAAATACAAGTTGATGGGGTGTGAACTGGCAGAGACTGACCAAGAGAGAGATCTTGGGGTCGTGGTAGATAACTCACTGAAAATGTCAAGACAGTGTGCGATTGCAATAAAAAAGGCCAACACCATGCTGGGTATTATTAGGAAGGGAATTGAAAACAATTCAGCCAGTATCATAATGCCCCTGTATAAGTTGATGGTGCGGTCTTATTTGGAATACTGTGTGCAATTCTGGTCACCGCACCTCAAAAAGGATATTATAGCATTGAAAAAAGTGCAGAAAAGGGCAACTAGAATGATTAAAGGGCTGGAGCACTTTCCCTATGAAGAAAGGTTAAGACGCTTGGGGCTCTTTAAATTGGAGAAACGTCGACTGCGGGGTGACATGATAGAGGTTTACAAGATAATGCATGGGATGGAGAAAGTAGAGAAAGAAGTGCTCTTCTCCCTTTCTCACAATACAAGAACTCGTGGGCATTCGATGAAATTGCTGAGCAGTCAGATTAAAACGGATAAAAGGAAGTACTTCTTCACCCAAAGGGTGATTAACATGTGGAATTCACTGCCACAGGAGGTGGCGGCGGCCACAAGCATAGCCACCTTCAAGAGGAGGTTAGATAAAAATATGGAGCAGAGGTCCATCAGTGGCTATTAGCCACAGTGTGTGTATATATATATATATATAAATTATTGGCCACTGTATGATACAGAGTGTTGGACTTCATGGGCCAATGGCCTGATCCAACATGGCTTCTCTTATGTTCTTATGTTGGGCAGAGGAACTGGATGGCCACTGTATGATACAGGATGTTGGACTAGATGGACTATTGGTCTGACCCAGCAGGGCTCTTCTTATGTTCTTATGAAGGTCTTGGCCTCTATGCCCTGTTGTTGGCCATCCAGCGGAACTGGTTGGCCACTGTGTGAGAAGGGATGATGAACTAGATGGACCACTGGTCGGATTCAGCAGAGTTCTTCTTATGCTGCTATGGCCCTTCTCCTAATGGATGGTCCTGCTTCAGAGATTCCATTGATGACCATTCTCTCAAAGGATAGTTCTAATTCAGAGGTTCAGTCGATTGCCATCCCCCAAAGTGGTAGTCCTAATTACTAGGTTCAGTTGAAGGCTGGACAGATAACAGATGATTTTTGCAGCTGTGCAGAGGAATGTGTCTTAGCCCGCAGAGAGGCCCTTCTGCATCCTGGGCAGAAAGAGTACTCATAGTATTGTTCCAAAGACATAGTGGAAGAAGTAGGGGAGGGAGGGACGGTGGCTCAGTGGTAGAGCATCTGCTTGGGAAGCAGAAGGTCCAAGGTTCAATCCCCGGCATCTCCAAAAAAGGGTCCAGGCAAATAGGTGTGAAAAACCTCAGCTTGAGACCCTGGAGAGCCGCTGCCAGTCTGAGAAGACAATACTGACTTTGATGGGCCAAAGGTCTGATTCAGTATAAGGCAGCTTCATATGTTCATGTTCAGGTCTCTAAATCCTGGCTTAAAAATATGTTCATATGTTCGTATGTTCAAGCAGAACTATGCAGCACACAACATACAATGAGCTGCCTTGAGCCTGCTTGCAGGATAGGGTGGGATAGAAATCTAAAAATGAAATGAAATTAAATTAAACAACCAAGCAGTAGACACAATGTCGGAAAGTATCGCTTCTTGGCCTTTATGGCCTTTTTGGAGAGCCGGTTTGGTGTAGTGGTTAAGTGCATGGACTCTTATCTGGAAAAAAACTGGGTTTGATTCCCCATTCCTCCACTTGCAGCTGCTGGAATGCCCTTGGGTCAGCCATTGCTTTCGTAGGAGTTGTCCTTGAAAGGGCAGCTGCTGTGAGAATCTTCTCAGTCCCACCCACCTCACAGGGTGTCTGTTGTGGGGGAGGAAGATAAAGGGGATTGTGAGCCACTCTGAGACTCTTCGGAGTGGAGGGCGGGATATAAATCCAATATCTTCATCTACCTCACAGGGTGTCTGTTGTGGGGGAGGAAGATAAAGGGGATTGTGAGCCGCTCTGAGACTCTTCGGAGAGGAGGGCGGGATATAAATCCAATATCTTCATCTACCTCACGGGGTGTCTGTTGTGGGGGAGGAAGGGAAAGGAGATTGTGAGCCGCTCTGAGACTCTTCGGAGTGGAGGGCGGGATATAAATCCAATATCTTCATCTACCACACAGGGTGTCTGTTGTGGGGGAGGAAGATAAAGGGGATTGTGAGCCGCTCTGAGACTCTGAGGGGAAGGGCAAGATATAAATCCAATGTCGTCGTCTTCTTCTTCTGGCTAAGATCAAGTGTAGTATGTGTAATGTTGGCAAATAATTAATACAATATTGGCAAAGGGCCGTTACTGCGAGAGCTCTCTCAGCTCCACTCACTTTCACAGGGTGTCTGTTGTGGGGGAGGAAGGTAAAGGAGATTATGAGCCACCCTGGGATTTGAAGTGGAGGGTGGGATATAGGTGAATCCAATACCGTCATCGTCTTCTTCTTTTTCTTCATGGAGTGCTAACTTTTTTCTTTCTCTATTCTCTGCCACTGTACTATCAGTCTGTGCTGTTGTAGGGTTGCCAATCCCCAGGTCTGGGCAGGGGATTCCCCTGGTTTGAAGGCCCTCCCCCCGCTTCAGGGTCGTCAGAAAGTGGAGGGTGGGGTGGGAAATGTCTGCTGGGCATGCTGTTATTTCCTATAGAGACCGATTCCCAGAAGATATAATAGTGAATTGATCCAGGGGTAACTGGGGCTCTGGGGTGCTCTTTGTTTGAGGTAGAGACACCAAATTTTCAGCATAGCATCCGGTGCCACTCCCCAAATCACCCTCCAAGTTTCAAAAGGAGGGTCCAATTCTATGAGCCTCAAAAGAAGGTGTCCCTGTCCTTCATTATTTCCAATGGGGGGGGGGGGGAGGCATGTAAAAGGTGTGGCATCCCTTTAAATGTGATGGCCCGAACTCCCTTTAGAGTTCAATTATGCTTGTCACAACCTGACTCCTGGCTCCACCTCCAATGTCTCCTGGCTTCACTCCCAAAGTCCCCAGATATTTCTTGAATTGGACCTGGCAACCCGATGCTCTCGGGTGGGAGAGAAGCACGACTTAAGCCTTTGTCCTGACGTCTGGCTCTAACAAAAGTCATCTTCTCTTTCTTTGTGCTGGTCGTGATCCCCGCTGGGGTTGTTCTGTCTGCTGT
>NC_083226.1:173226731-173278452 GCF_032191835.1 Heteronotia binoei
GGAGATGCCGGGGATTGAACCTGGGGCCTTCTGCTTACCAAGCAGATGCTCTACCACCGAGCCACCGTCCCTCCCCTTCTGTTACCAATAGGAAAGTTAAAGTACATGTAAATGGACTGAATGCTCTCTCTTTCCCCCTCCCCCCATTTCTCCTCCTTTCTTTGTTATCTCCCTTGTGTTCTGTTTTACACTATACATTCCTTGGGGCAGGCGATTTTCTTCTTGACCCTTTGTAAAGCACCTCACCCGTTAATTGCAGTAGTTCGGTTTATTTATAAGTTTGGATACATTTTTCAGCCGCTTTGATCAAAAACTTGCTGGTCGCTTTTCTGTAAGTTCATGTTTGTTTTATCGTTTTAGCGGCAACTGGCCCCAAGTAAGTCTGAAGAAGTGGAATACAATTTTTTTTTTCTAAATAAATGTATACATACATAAATGAGAACACTTTAGGCGTCCAACTCATTTGTTAGGAGGGACAGATCCGACATAAATGAGACCGTGTCCGGCTGGGCCATGTGTGTACCTATTTAAGATTAGGTAGCAGAGATACAAACTTTATAAAGGACACAGACAAATACTAATATTTTTAATAAGCTTCAAATAAAACATGCCTAAAACAGTAGTACTCTTTGAACTTAAAGGTGCTTTCTTTGTGTCTCTCCCATGGGATCCAGAGAACTGAGCAAAGGAAGCTCTGGCTCTTTCCTTCCTTCCCCAGGGGACGGGGGGGGGGCAGCCTCAGCCAATGAAGAAATCAGAGGTTTTGTTCTGTAGCTCCTGTGCGATTGAGCAAGTCTGGCAAAGGAAGCTCTGGCTCTTTCCTTCTTTCCCCAGGAGACCAATACAATAGAAGGAAGAGAGGCTTGGCTCAGTAGCTCTGCTGTGCAATTGAGAGAGCCTGGCAAAGCAAACTATGCCTCCCTCCTTTCCTCCCCAAGGGAGGAGCCTCAGCCTATGGAGAAAATAGAGGTTTTTCTCTGTACCTCCTGTGTGACTGAACAAGCTTTGCAAAGCAAGCTGTTAGGCAGAGGAAGCAAGAGAGAGAGAAGGAAGCAGATGACAGCCAGTTGCTTGGCAGCCTGATAGAAGCCCTCCAGGGGCCTGATTCAGCCCCCAGGCTTCATGTTTGACACCACTGCTTTAGAAGTTCCTCTTCTGAGAGAGAGAAAAAGGGAGTTAGGTCAGTCAATAGTATCTGATGAAGGGAGGTTTGACTCTTGAATGCTTAGACCTCCAAAATCTCCTTGTTGTCTAAGGTGCTACAGACTCTCTAAGGCAGGATATCAAACGTGCGGCCCGTGGGCCGTATCAAGCCCTCTTAGGGGTTCAATCAGGTCCGTGAGCAACTCACTGTTGTCTGCTTCCTTCTTTCTTTCCCTTGCTTCCTTCTGCATCTCAGCTTGTTTTCCCAGGCTTGCTCAATCGCACAGGAGCTACAGAGCAAAGCCTCTATTTCCTCCATTGGCTGAGGCTCCTGTCATGGGGAGGAGGCAGGGAAGGGAGAGCAATTTTTGTTAAAACAAAATCTTAAATTGTGTTTGTCTGTTCCCTTAATAAAGTTTAAATCGCCACTACCTGCCATTACATTTTATGACACTCACCCGGCCCGAAAAGGTCTTATTTATGTCAGATCCAGCCCCTCATAACAAATGAGTTTGACACTCCTTGCTCTAAAGGAAGAAGAAGAAGACATTGGATTTATATTCTGCCCTCCACTCAAGAGTCTCAGAGCAGCTCACCATCTCCTTTATCTCCCTCCCCCACAACAGACACCCTGTGAGGTGGAAGAAGATATTGGATTTATATCCCGCCCTCCACTCCGAAGAGTCTCAGAGCGGCTCACAATCTCCTTTCCCTTCCTCCCCCACAACAGATACCCGGTGAGGTAGATGAAGATATTGGATTTATATCCCGCCCTCCACTCTGAAGAGTCTCAGAGCAGCTCACAATCTCCTTTCCCTTCCTCCCTCACAACAGACACCCTGTGAGGTAGATGAAGATATTGGATTTCTATCCCGCCCTCCACTCTGAAGAGTCTCAGAGCGGCTCACAATCTCCTTTCCCTTCCTCCCTCACAACAGACACCCTGTGAGGTAGATGAAGATATTGGATTTATATCCCGCCCTCCACTCCGAAGAGTCTCAGAGCGGCTCACAATCTCCTTTCCCTTCCTCCCCGTCAACTGACACCCTGTGAGGTAGATGAAGATATTGGATTTATATCCCGCCCCCCACTCCAAAGAGTCTCAGAGCGGCTCACAATCTCCTTTCCCTTCCTCCCCCACAACAGACACCATGTGAGGTAGATGAAGATATTGGATTTATATTCCGCCCTCCACTCAAGAGTATCAGAGCGGCTCACCATCTCCTTTATCTCCCTCCCCCACAACAGACACCCTGTGAGGTGGGTGGGGCTGAGAGGACTCTCAAAGCAGCTGCCCTTTCAAGGACAACCTCTGCCAGAGCTATGGCTGACCCAAGGCCATTCCAGCAGGTGCAAGTGGAGGAGTGGGGAATCAAACCCCATTCTCCCAGATAAGAGTCCGCACACTTAACCACTACACCAAACTGGCTCTACAGCTACATCTAGCATGGTATGGTGGTTAAGAGTGGTAGACTCTAATTTGGAGAATCTGTCTTGATTCCAGCCCTTGTTCTTCCTTCACATGAAGCCAGCTGAGTGACCTTGGGTCTATTACAGATCTCTCAGTTCTCTCAGTCCCACCTACCTAGTCTGTTGTGAAGAAGAAGAAGAAGAAGAAGAAGAAGAAGAAGAAGACTGCAGGTTTATACCCCACCCTTCTCTCCAAATCAGAGTCTCAGATTTGGAATCCAACCTTAAATTTTCCTATATCTTCTCCCTCCACAACAGACACCCTGTGAGGTGAGTGGGGCTGAGACGGCTCTCACAGCAGCTGCCCTTTCAAGGACAACCTCTGCCAGAGCTATGGCTGACCCAAGGCCATTCCAGCAGGTGCAAGTGGAGGAGTGGGGAATCAAACCCGGTGCTCCCAGATAAGAGAGTTATGGCTGACCCAAGGCCATTCCAGCATATGCAAGTGGAGGAGTGGGGAGTCAAACCTGGTTCTCCCAGACAAGAGTCCGCACACTTAACCACTGCACCAAACTGGCTCATCAATTGAACCTCTGTATTGGGGCCAGTAAGCCCTTCCTTCTATTACCTATGTGACCATACAGAGCTATCGTACGGCTTCCTGAGGTAATGCCTTTGAAATTATTCAGCATTCTAAAGCACTACAGAGATACGAGGCATGGTGATTACCAGCTTCTACAACCTCTTTTCCTTTGGAAGTCATTTGCATTTACTCTGCGGGTGCTAAATCATCCATCTCCCTTTCTGTAAGCAATACCAATTTGCTTGACATAATCTCTGAATTATGTAACAAGCCAGCTGAGTGACCTTGGGTCCATTACAGATCTCTCAGTTCTCTCAGTCCCACCTAACTAGTCTGTTGTGAAGAAGAAGAAGACTGCAGGTTTATACCCCACCCTTCTCTACAAATCAGAGTCTCAGATTTGGAATCCAAACTTACATTTTCCTATATCTTCTCCCTCCTCAACAGACACCCTGTGAGGTGAGTGGGGCTGGAGAGGGCTCTCACAGCAGCTGCCCTTTTAAGGACAACCTCTGCCAGAGCTATGGCTGACCCAAGGCCATTCCAGCAGCTGCAAGTGGAGGAGTGGGGAATCAAACCTGGTTCTCCCAGATAAGATTCCGCACACTTTACCACTACACCAAACTGGCTCTTGTGAGTAGTGGAAGGGAAGGAAATTGCAAACTGCTCTGAGACTCCTTTGGGTAGTAGAAAAGCAGGATATAAAAACGCCTCCTCTTCCTCCTCCTCTACCACCACCACCCCCTTCTATAGGAGTGCTAGTTGGGTGTAGTGGTTAAGGGTGCAGACTCTTATCGGTGAGAACAGAGTTTGATTCCCCATTCCTCCACTTGCACCTGCTGTGACCTTGGGTCCATCCCAAGTTCTCACAGAGCTGTTCCACTCAACAGCAATTTCCTTCAGAGCTCTCTCAGCTCCACCTACCTCAAAGGTTGTCTACTGTGGGGAGGGGAAGGGAAAGGAGATTGTAAGCTGCTCGGAGACTCCAAGTGAAGAGTAACTGGCCCAATTAGGAACTTGTGTGTCTCAGGCCTTGGTCTGACGCTGTAACCCCCAGATCCAACCTCCAGTGTCTCCTGGCTCCAACCCCAAAGTATCTTGGCTCCACCCCCAAAGTCCCCAGTTATTTCTTGAATTGGACCTGGCAACTCTTCTCCTGGCTCCAAGCCCAACGTCTCTTGGCTCCACCCCCAAAGTCCCCAGATATTTTTTGAATTGGACCTGGCAACTCTTCTCCTGGCTCCAACCCCAAAGTCTCCTGGCTCCAACCCCAAAGTCTCTTGGCTCCACCCCCAAGGTCCCCAGATATTTCTTGAATTGGACCTGGCAACCCTAGTCAGAGACTAAACAAGGGAAACAGTCAAGGCTGAGAAAAATGTAGGAGGTTGTGAAAGATTACTGCACAAAGATTAAGTACAACTAGTACAGCACAGCTTAATAGAAGAATCATACACTCTCCATTTTGCCTGTGTAAATGTTGGGATTGATTTCCTTATAATGCTATGAGCCTCGGTTCCAGAGACATAATCACGTGGTCAAAGAAGAAGACATTCAAAACACACGGATATAAGAAAACCTAGGCAGTGTGTTACCGTGTTATTGAATCGATACATGTGGATAATCAACGGAAAAACAACCTTTCATTCATTCTTCTAAGTCTACGCTTAATTCAAGAATTGTCGTCTTTGTCGGTCGAGTATACTGCAAACTTTGCATGTTGCACACAAAAGTAATTGCTGTGTAAACCTGGCAAACCTTGCATGGTTTTTTTCTTAGAAGTATTGTTGCTAAACAGTTGATTGTGGTGCTTTCCCTTTAAATGCTATTAACAAATACTCACTATATTGCCCGAGTGCGATTAAGAAGAAGAAGATGATTTTGGATTTATATCCCGCCCTATACTCTGAATCTCAGAGTCTCAGAGCGGTCACAATCTCCTCTACCATCCCCACCCCCACAACAAACACCCTGTGAGGTAGGTGGGGCTGAGAGTGCTTTTGCAGCAGCTGCCCTTTCAAGGACAGCTTCTATGAAAGCTATGGCTGAGCCAAGGCCATCTCAGCAGGTGCAAGCGGAGGAGTGGGGAATCAAACCCGGTTCTCCCAGATAAGAGAGCTATGGCTGACCCAAGGCCATTCCAGCAGGTGCAAGCGGAGGAGTGGGGAATCAAACCCGGTTCTCCAAGATAAGAGTCCACCCACTAAACCACTACACCAAACTGGCTCTCTGATATAATTGATAAAAGCACTGATATAATGTTTGTGGAGAGTGTGTAATTCTTATTTTAGGCTGTGTTATACTAGTTGCAATTGTTCTTTGTACAGTAATTGTTCACAGCCTCCTAAGTTTTTCTCAACCCTAGCTGGAAGGACAGGAGAGTATCAGGAATAACACGAGGGGGTGAATCAGAGATCTGCATGAGGAGGGACAGCTGGTGAACATACCCCCACCTTCTGTCCACAGGAATCCTCCGCTGGTTGCAAGCAAATATTGATTTGTATTAGGGTTCCCCACTTTTAAATAGTCCTGTGGCACAGAGTGGTAAAGCTGCAGTACTGCAGTCCGAGCTCCCTGCTCATGACCCGATTCGATCCCAGTGGAAGCTGGGTTCAGGGAGCTGGCTCAAGGTTGACTCAGCCTTCCATCCTGCAGACGTCGGTAAAATGAGTCCCCAGCTTGCTGCGGGGAAAGTGTAGATGACTGGGCAAACCACCCGGTCAAAAGTCTGCCGTGAAAATGTCATGTTGCGACATCACCCCAGCATCGGAAACAACTGGTGCTTGCTCAGGAGACTACCTTTACCTTTTTTGCCAACTGGAGAGCCAGTTTGGTGTAGTGGTTAAGTGTGCGGACTCTTATCTGGGAGAACCGGGTTTGATTCCCCACTCCTCCACTTGCACCTGCTAGCATGGCCTTGGGTTAGTCATAGCTCTGGCAGAGGTTGTCCTTGAAAGGGCAGCTGCTGTGAGAATCCTCTCCAGCCCCACCCACCTCACAGGGTGTCTGTTGTGGGAGAGGAAGGGAAAGGAGATTGTGAGCCGCTCTGAGACTCTTCGGAGTGGAGGGCGGGATATAAATCCAATATCTTCTTCTTCTTTAAATGGGAAATTTCTGGAGGACTGGGGGTGAAGGCTGAGGAAGCCAGGGACCTCAGTGGGGTTTAACAGCCAGTGTGGAGTGGTGATGAAGTGCATGGACATGGGACCTCCAGAAGTCATCCGTGGCTTAACACCATGTTCCACCACTTCCAACCCTTTGTATAGCACCTAGCGCAACGCAATGACCCGTTCATAGGTCCAATTCAAGAAATATCTGGGGACTTTGGGGATGGAGCCAGGAGACTTTGGGGGTGGAGCCAGGAGATATTGGGACGGAGCCAGGAACAAGGTTGTGACAAGCATAATTGAACTCTAAAGGGAGTTCTGGCCATCACGTTTAAAGGGACCGCACACCTTTTAGATGCCTTCCCTCCATTGGAAATAATGAAGGATAGGGGCACCATCTTTTGGGGCTCATAAAATTGTACCCCCTGGTCCAATTCTTTTCAAACTTGGAGGGTGTTTTGAGGGGAGACATCGGATGCTATGCTGTAAACATGGTACCTCTACCTCAAAAAACAGCCTCCCAGGGCTCGATACCCGTGGATCAATTCTCCATTATACTCTATGGGAATGGGTCTCCATAGGGAATAATGGAGTGCCCAGCAGACATTTCTCTCCCCCCCCCCCCGCTTTCTGATGACCCTGAAGTGGGTGGAGGGTCTTCAAACTGGAGGATCCCTGTCTCCACCTGGGGATTGAGCAACACACAAGAACCTGGAAATCTTACAGACATGTTCTGAACCTTGTTGGTCTTCTGTGAATTGTAAAGATTGGGTTCCTGCGATAAATAAGCCTCCAAACTGAAGAAGGACGGACGGAACGCCTTGATATCTCGAACAGACGTCTTTGGAAGGGCTTCCTTTAGTTCTATGAACCAAATACCGAAATACTGTTACTCCTTTGGGATTGGAAAGACTGTTTTTGAACTGTCTTCTGTGAATGCCTTTTTGCTACATGCTCTTGTCTATTTGAAGTTCTATATGCAAGCTTGGTCAGGATCTCAGGCTAGAGCTGTCTCTCTCTCACAATTGCAAATGTGATTTTTACAAATAAACCTTTGGATTTTTGAGCAAGAAGTCTCTGCCTTGTAAATTGTTTTGGGTTTAAGGGCTGCCGAAAACTGGTTAACAAGAACACCACTGACCTCTACATTACACTGTCTTGTTGTTTAAAATGTATGGTGTTTATAGAGGTTTACAAGGTTATGTAGAGAGGTTTACGAGATTATGCATAGGATGGAGAAAGTAGAGAAAGAAGTACTTTTCTCCCTTTCTCACAATATAAAAACTTGTGGGCGTTCGATGAAATTGCTGAGCAGTCGGGTTAAAATGGATAAAAGGAAGTACTTCTTCACCCAAAGAGTGATTAACACGTGGAATTCACTGCCACAGGAGGTGGTGGCGGCTATATATATATATATATATATATATATATATAATGTGACACAGAGTGTTGCACTGGATGGGCTATTGGCCTGATCCAACATGGCTTCTCTTATGTTCTTATGTGACACAGAGTGTTGGACTGGATGGGCCATTGGCCTGATCCAACATGGCTTCTCTTATGTTCTTATGTGACACAGAGTGTTGGACTGGATGGGCCATTGGCCTGATCCAACATGGCTTCTTTTATGTTCTTATGTGATACAGAGTGTTGGACTGGATGGGCCATTGGCCTGATCCAACATGGCTTCTCTTATGTTCTTCTGTGGCACAGAGTGTTGGACTGGATGGGCCATTGGCCTGATCCAGCATGGGTTCTCTTATGTTCTTATGTGACACAGAGTGTTGGACTGGATGGGCCATTGGCCTGATCCAACATGGCTTCTCTTATGTTCTTATGTGACACAGAGTGTTGGACTGGATGGGCCATTGGCCTGATCCAACATGGCTTCTCTTATGTTCTTATGTGACACAGAGTGTTGGACTGGATGGGCCACTGGCCTGATCCAACATGGCTTCTCTTATGTTCTTATGTGACACAGAGTGTTGGACTGGATGGGCCATTGGCCTGATCCAACAGGGCTTCTCTTATGTTTTTATGTGGCACAGAGTGTTGGACTGGATGGGCCATTGGCCTGATCCAACGTGGCTTCTCTTATGTCTCTTAGCGGGGTTTTTTATATTATTATTTACACAGCTGATGCTAAGATCCTATAGTTTCGCTAACCCCCTGGGGATTGGCAACCCTAAACCCCACATGGGACCACCTCCCATGTGTCATCTCCGGCTCGATGGCATGTTCCGCCATTGCCACCCCTTTTGTACAGCGCCTAGCACAACATAGCGACCTGTTCAGCATACAGGGGCAGTCCTAGGAGACCGCGCGTCAGTTCCCGGGCTCTCTTGCCTTCCGTTAACGATGCAGTCCCTAAATGATTATGCATCCGTCCAATCTCCAACCTCAGCTCGGAAGAATAAAAAAATAAAAAAGCTCCCCCCCAATAAAATACAGCCTGTGATAACAAGGAAGGGTATCAGCCTATTAGGAGAGAAACTCCTGGCGGTGAAGGCGACAGCTTTACGGCCCTGGCCCCTCCGGCCTTATTTGCAGTAACTCATTTTATGTATAGTGTTTCATATTGGCGCAGCCACAGGACTGGATCTGCTCATGATTTACGCCATCCCTTAAGGAGGATGGTTGCTTCCAAGAGGGCAGAGAATACGTCTGTTGATTAGAACAGTAAATTAGGGGCAGACCGAACAGAGGAGAGCTGGTTTGCCCAGGCTTGCATAAACATTCCAGGTTGTTCAGCCACTTGTTACATCGCTCCCCTATAAACTGTGCGCTCAAAGTCTTTTTAAGCCCATAATAAAGCTTTCTTTGGCTGTTTTTTTTTTTTTTTTTCATTTCCCTCTTTCTCCATTCCGGGTGATTTATCTCTCCCTTTCTCAACCAAATCTTATGTTTGTTGGACCTTCACCATGCAATCGGAAACAAAGTGAAGAAGAAGAGGAGGAAGATATTGGATTTATATTCCTCCCTCCACTCCGAAGAGTCTCAGAGGGGCTCACAATCTCCTATACCTTCCTCCCCCACAACAGACACCCTGTGAGGTAGATGAAGATATTGGATTTATATCCCGCCCTCCACTCCGAAGAGTCTCAGAGCAGCTCACAATCTCCTTTACCTTCCTCCCCCACAACAGACACCCTGTGAGGTAGATGAAGATATTGGATTTATATCCCGCCCTCCACTCCGAAGAGTCTCAGAGTGGCTCAACAATCTCCTTTACCTTCCTCCCCCACAACAGACATCCTGTAAGGTAGATGAAGATATTGGATTTATATCCCGCCCTCCACTCCGAAGAGTCTCAGAGTGGCTCACAATCTCCTTTCCCTTCCTCCCCCCACAACAGACACCCTGTGAGGTGGGTGGGGCTGGAGAGGGCTCTCACAGCAGCTGCCCTTTCAAGACAACCTCTGCCTGAGCTATGGCTGACCCAAGGCCATGGCTGGGAGAACCAGGTTTGATTCCCCACTCCTCCACTTCCTGACCCAAGGCCATGCTAGCAGGTGGAAGTGGAGGAGTGGGAAATCATTCTGGTTCTCCCAGATAAGAGTCCGCACACTTAACCACTACACCAAACTGGTGTAGTGGTTAAGTGTGCCGACTCTTATCTGGGAGAACTGAGTTTGATTCCCCACTCCTCCACTTGCTCTCAAGAAGATATTGGATTTATATCCCGCCCTAAACTCTGAATCGTAGAGTCTCAGAGCGGCTCACTATCTCTTTTATCTTCCTCCCCCACAACAGACATCCTGTGAGGTGGAACAAAGCAGTAGACAAGTGTACCTTTAAGACCAACAAAGTTTTATTCAGAATGTAAAGTTTCATACCCTGTGAGGTGGGTGGGGCTGAGAGAGCTCTCCCAGAAGCTGCCCTTTCAAGGACAACCTCTGCTAGAGCTATGGCTGACCCAAGGCCATTCCAGCAGGTGCAAGTGGAGGAGTGGGGAATCAAACCTGGTTCTCCCTGATAAGAGTCCGCACATTTAACCACTACAGCAAACTGGCTAGACATAAATCTGACATGAAATACCAGCCATCAAGCTAAAAGGCGGTCTGATAGCCATCTTCAAGTATTTGAAGGGCTGTCATATACAGAAGAAGACTAGATTTCTACCCCGCCCTTCTCTCTGAATCAAAGTCTCAGAGCGGCTTACAATCTCCTTTACCTTCCTCCCCTACAACAGACACCCTGTGAGGTGGGTGGGGATGAGAGGGCTCTCACAGCAGCTGCCCTTTCAAGGACAACCTCTGTGAGAGCTATGGTTGACCTAAGGCCATTCCAGCAGCTGAAAGTGGAGGAGTGTGGAATCAAACCCAGTTCTCCCAGATAAGAGTCCGCACACTTAACTACTACGCCAAACTGTTTTTGGTTTTTTTTTCCAGAGAAGAGAGGCTCATAGGATCCTATAGAGCCAGTTTGGTGTAGCGGTGAAGAGTGGTGGACTCAAATCTGGGGAGCTGGGTTTGATTTCCCACTAATCCACATGCGGCTGCTAATGTGACTTTGGGTCAGTCACAGTTGTCTCCGAACTGTTCTCTCAAGAGCATTTCTTTCAGAGTTCTCTCAGCCCCACCTGCCTCAGAGAGTGTCTGTTGAGGGAGAGGAAGGGAAGGTGATTGTAAGCTGCTCTGAGGCTCCAAGGAAAGGGTGGGGTAGAAATCTAATCTCTTGTTCTTCTATAGCTGGAAGGAGCTTTCCAGGCCATTTAGTCAAACCCTGTGCTCAGATCAGTAGATCAGATACTTATCCAAAATCTGCTTACAGACATCCAACAGAGGAGACCCCCTACATACCCTAGTGATTGACCCCATTGTTGACCTTCTTCTGCTTCTTCTCCACTCCTCCACTTACAGCTGCTGGAATGGCCTTGGGTTAGCCATAGTTATCTCAGGAGTTGTCCTTGATAAGGCAGCTGCTGTGAGAGCCCTCTCGGCCCCACCCACCTCACAGGGTGTCTGTTGTTGGGGAGAAGATATAGGAGATTGTAAGCCACTCTGAGTGTCTGAATCAGAGAGAAGGCAAGGTATAAATCTGCAGTCTTCTTCTTCTTCGCCACTCCTCCACTTACAGCTGCTGGAATGGCCTTGGGTTAGCCATAGTTATCTCAGGAGTTGTCCTTGAAAAGGCAGCTGCTGTGAGAGCCCTCTCGGCCCCATCCACCTCACAGGGTGTCTGTTGTTGCGGGAGAAGAGATAGGAGATTGTAAGCCACTCTGTCTGAATCAGAGAGAAGGCAGGGTACAAATCTGCAGTCATCTTCATCTTCTTAACTTTCAGCTGCTGTAATGACCTTGGGTCAGCAATAGCTCTGAGAGAGGTTGTCCTTGAAAGGGCAGCTGCTGTAAGAGCTCTCTCAGCCCCACCCACCTCACAGGGTGTCTGTTGTTGGGGGAGAAGATATAGGAGATTGTAAGCCACTCTGAGTGTCTGAATCAGAGAGAAGGCAGTTTATAAATCTGCAGTCGTCATCTTCTTCTTCTTCTTCTTCTTCTTCTTCTTCTTCTTCTTCTTCTTCTTCTTCTTCTTCTTCTTCTTCTTCTTCTTCTTCTTCTTCTTCTTCTTCTTCTTCTTCTTCTTCTTCTTCTTCTTCTTCTTCTTCTTCTTCTTCTTCTTCTTCATGTTGTTCATCCTCATGGCGAACAGATGGCTTCTGGATCTCTTCCCACCTCTCCCCAGGCCAGACATTGTGGAAAATGTGAGGCTGCTGCCGAAAATGTCAACCTTGAGTTGAGTTCTCCTTTGTTCAAGTCATGGAAACAAACAATGGCATTATAAAGACGTGTGTCTCCCCATTAATCACCAACCAGGAGGGAGGGGAAGGGGGGAAATATTCAGTATGAAGACCTCCCATCACATGTTCCCATGACCACAGTTTAGAAAGAGACCAAAGAGACCTTGACACAGGGTTGCCATTTTTCATGCTGGTTCCATAAGTCTGTCTTTGATACATAGTTGTTAAGTCTGACCCCGGAAATCTTGCCAGCCTTCAGAAAAATAGAGATTTTCTTTTCCTCCCTAGGGATATAGAGTTTTATTTTTATTTTATTTTTATTTATTTTTTAAAAAAGAACTTTCAACATACAAACTAAGAAAACATTTTCAACATTCCAAATTCACAATCTTCTTCTTGGCTTGACTTCGCGAACGAAGATTTAAGAAGGGTGCAGTAGTCCACGTCTGCTGCAGGCTCGCTGGTGGCTGACAAGACCAATGCGGGACAGGCAGGTCCGGCCACAGTGGCTGCAGGGAAAAGTCTGATTTGGGGTTGGTGCTGTAGCAGTGCGATTCTTCCTCAATCTCCTTTTGTCCTCAAGACCAGCTATGCGTGCATTCTCAAAGGAAGAGACAGCCTGGTGGATGGTGTGCCTCCATGCTTTGCGATCTGAGGCTAGGTCAGACCACTGGTGATGGTTGATGCAACAGGTACCAAGGGATTTCTTCAAGGAGTCCTTGTACCTCTTCTTTGGTGCCCCTCTATTTCGATGGCCGGTGGAAAGTTCGGCATACAGGGCAATCTTGGGAAGGTGGTGGTTTTCCATCCAGGAAATATGCCCTGCCCAGCGCAGCTGTGTCTTCAACAGCACAATGCACAATACAAAATATAAAATTCAAAATGCAATACAAATAAAAAAGGTAAAGGTAGACCCCTGTGCAAGCACCAGTCGTTTCCAACTCTGGGGTGATGTTGCTTTTGCAACGTTTTCACGGCAGACTTTTTACGGGGTGGCTTGCCATTGCCTTCCCCAGTCATCTACACTTTACCCCCCAGCAAGCTGAGTACTCATTTTACTGACCTCGGAAGGATGAAAGGCTGAGTCAACCTCGAGCCAGCTACCTGAACCCAGCTTCTGCCGGGATCGAACTTAGGTCGTGAGCAGAGCTTGGACTGCAGTACTGCGGCTTTACCACTCTGCACCACGGGACTCCAACAATGCAAATGACCAATTACAAATCCAACATCAAAGTTTTATTCTGCATCAATTCAGTAATTCCAGAATTCAGTGCTAAGCATTTAGGGGTGTGGTAGGGCAGGAACACACAAAAACACAGTTCCAGCAGGTTTGGTGTCAGGGGGTGCGGTCTAATATTTAAATGAGTTCCTGCTGGGCTTTTTTTACAAAAGAGCCTTGTGTGAAAAAATGGTGGAGTGTGTGGCCTAATATGCAAATCCTGCTGGGCTTCTTCTTGTGAGAGCCTCTCAGCCCCACCCACCTCACATGGTGTCTGTTGTGAGGGAAGAAGATATAGGCGATTGTAAGCCACCGAGTATCTGAATCAGAGAGAAGGCAGGGTATAAATCTGCAGTCTTCTTCTTTTTCAAAAATAGACCTTGGCATAGGAAAGAGGTGCCCTTGGTTGTTGAAAACTCTAGAAGGTGTGAAATAAACTGGCGAATGTTACCAAAACCAGGTTTTGTTTGTGGGACATCAAAGTACCCTGAGAATCACTGAAATTTGGCTTAGGGTAACAGACAACCCCAATATATCTTTGTAAGGTCCCCCCCGCCCCTCACACACACACCGAGTTGTTGGAGGGATTCTAATCATTTTCATCCCATCTGGTCTAACTGAAAAGTAGGGCTTTTTTGCAGCAGGAACTCCTTTGCATATTAGGCTCCACCTCCCTGATGCAGCCAATCCTCCAAGAGCTTACAGGGCTCTTCTTACAGAGTCTACTGTAAGCTTGTGGAGGATTGGATACATCAGGGGTCTAAGATGCTGTGGCGGAACCAGCCCGATTCTGCCTTCAGACCCGGTCCCGTCAGCTCCCTATTGAGTCGCCAACTCCTGGAGGGAGCTATTTCTCCTCCTGCCCCTTGGGCTCGCTGCCACCACCTGCTCAGTCCCGGGGTTCAGATTGAGAGGAACAGGACTCCCAATCCCCCTCTCCAGCTGTGAGGCCAGGCCTCCAGGTCCTCTGCCACCCTGCACTTGGGTTTCACAGAGACCTCAGCACTTCTTTGGGGCACCCCTGGAGGATTGGCACCTTATCCAACTGCATGCCTTCCCCCTTCCCCGGGGCCCCCTTCTAAACACAGCGTGGTCTAAAGCGGTCTGGGGATCTATGTGGTACAGAGTTTGACTGCCAGCATTTAAACAGTAAAAATATATTTATTTAAAAAGGGAAAGAGATAGGAAAAGAAAAACAAAACAAAAACAGTTGCATCTACAAAATTAGCACAGCACAGCACACAGCATAACAAAGAAAAGTTGATTATAAACGCATCCTGCTGGCCCTGATCTAAACTTGCCCTGTCTTGTGAATTACTTACTTAGTCCGCCTGCCTGGGGGCCTCCCCGGCAGGAGCCTCCATTGCTCACCACATGCTCGCTGGAGCCCCAGTTCAAATCTGGCTTCTCTTCCTGCCTAACACATGCAAGGAACAACAGCACTTCCTGCCTCTCTAGGAGATTTTCCCCCTAGCATTGTTGGTTTGGCTCTGGAAGGGAGGGGGGGAGTGAGGGGAAGGCTACAACGCCGGCTGAGGGATTTACTGACCCCTGCCAAATGAAGCACCACCACTGACTAAAATGGCGTTTCTCCACAGATGCTAAGGAGTTCCCGCGACAAAAAAAAAACCCTGTTGAAAAGCGATTTCCACCTCCCAAATTATACCCTAATAATTTTATATTGTTAAATTTTAACACAACTCCTTTGCATTGCAAAAAAAAAAAAAAGCTTTAACATTTAAAATGAACATGAATGGAATCAAATTTAATAATGTGACAATTCCACCGTGAGAAATAAAGGACCAGTCTGTCTGCATTAACTTTATTCGTGGTTTCTGATGTTTTTTTCCCGCCATAAGTAAATGCTACAATGAATTACTTCCTTCACGTCTAGGGCATTACATTTTGCCATAGAATATAACTTACCGGTGGGGGTTTTTTTTGGCCAATATTTCATCCAAATGAACCATATACATCTACAATGCAAAGGGAAGCAAAATGAGGTGGAAGAAAGGATAAATAGCGACTTTATTTTATCGGCGCCGCCAATTCCATACAAGCACTTTATCGGGCAAAAATCCAATAAGCTCACGCATAGCGTCCAAAATTTCACAGATGTAGCAGGAACACGATTATGCATTTTGGAACGTCCCCGTTCTCAAACCAAGTAAGAATGATTCGGAAGACTCAACCCTAACTCGCTTTGGGTTCTCACCGGTGCAGTCTAAACTTGTTTTTTGTTTCCTCACCCCATTTCCCCAACATCAAATCAAACTATTTTGCAATAACGCTCTGTGGCCATGCATTTAAATAGCTTACCTGGCAAGAAGATGCCTCATGCTGTCATCTATAATCATGTTCTCTGCCACTCTTTAATAGCCTTCTCTGCCATTCTACAATAAAACGCAAGGAGGCCACAGGGGGTTGTGGGGATCATCTCATTTCCTTCTCTCTCACTGTTTCCTCTTTCTCTTTCCTGAAAGCCCCCATAGCCTCTCCTCTTCTCCTGATTCCTTCTCCCAGTCCAACAGACAATCTTCCTTTATCTTCCCACTGACTTCAGGTCCCTCCCTTCACTACTCCTGACAGCCTCTATCTGGAAAAACTATAGCTGAGTTGCATAGTGCCGGCGACAGAGCCCAGGGGCTACTTATAGCATTGGAAAATACCTCCACGCAGGGTTGCCAAGTCCCCTGCCTTCTCCAGCGCGGGATGTTTGCACGCGCACAAAGCATGTGCACAACACAGCGATGTCACCTGGAAGTGACGTCATTGCGCTGGCAACATCGTGCGTGGACGCTCTAGGCGTTTCCGGGAAAACTCTTGGTCACCTTAGCCATTTGGGAGGGGGAAAACTCCATAGTACTTACTGTACCATAGAGTTTCCCCTCCCAAATGGCTAGAGCGTCCGGGGAAACCATAGAGTTTTCCTGGAAATGGCTAGAGTGGCCACCGTGCTACATCACCAGCACAACGATGTCACTTCTGGGTGATGTCATTGTGCCGGCGACGTAGGGTTGGGAACCTCCCAGGTGGGAGAACCCTTGCCCGGACCGGGGGCTTGGCAGCCCTACCTCCAGGGTCATCTAGTTCAACCCCCTGCACCATGAGGGAAATTCACCCTCAGTGAACCCCTGCTCCATGCTCAGAAGATGGCAAATAAGAGGGGATTGGATAGACATTTGGAGCAAATGTCTATCAGTAGCTATTAGCCACAGGATATAGAAGGAACTCTCTGTCTGGGGCAGTGATGCTCTGTATTCTGGGTGCTTGGGAGGAGCAACAGTGGGAGGGCTTCTAGTGTCCTGGCCCTACTGATGGACCTCCAGAAGGCACCTGTTGTTGTTGGTTTTTTGGCCCCTGTGTGACACAGAGTGTTGGACTGGAGGGGCCACTGGCCTGATCCAACAGGGCTTCTCTTATGTTCTTATGTGACACAGTGTGTTGGAGGGCTTCTAGTGTCCTGGCCCTACTGATGGACCTCCAGAAGGCACCTGTTGTTGTTGGTTTTTTGGCCCCTGTGTGACACAGAGTGTTGGACTGGAGGGGCCATTGCTTGATCCAACATGGCTTCTCTTATGTTCTTAAAACCTCCAGGATCCCTGGCCAAACTGGCCTGGAGAAACATTGCTGCCCGACCCCAAAGTGGCAAACAGCATTGCCCTGAACATGCAAGAAAAGACCACAAGAACTGTGCACTGAGGCAACATCTCCTGCCTTCCTTCTCATGTTCTGCCTAAGTTTAGCACTGCCGTAAGATCACCATCTTGCCTCTGTTTGAAAACCTCCAGAGGAGAGCTAAGGTTGCCAATCCCCAGTTAGGGGAAGGGGATCTCCCAGTTTGGAGGCCCTCCCCCCTCTTCAGGGTCATAGAATCATAGAGTTGAAAGGGACCTCCAGGATCATCTAGTCCAACCCCCTGCACAATGCAGGAAACTCACAAATGCTTTCCCCTAAATTCACAGGATGCTGTCAGATGGCCATCTAGCCTCCATTTAAAAACCTCCAAAGGAGAACCCACCGCCTCCCGAGAAAGCCTGTTCCACTGAGGAACCGCTCTAACGGTCAGGAAGTTATCAAAGATTTCAGGTTTTCACGGCTGGTAACATCATTAGGGTATGTAGAATCTTTCAGGATCAAGTGCCGTGTTCTACTGGAGAAAGTTTTCCTCCCAGACATTTCGTTCTCAGCTACGGAGAACATCCTCAGTGGCGCTGCAGCCGGAGCAGGCGCTCAGACCTTCTTGGTTGCTGTGCATTGAGTTCTTCCTAATGTTGAGCTGGAAACTCTTTTGATTTAATTGCAACCCATTGGTTCTGGTCCTACCTTCCGGGATCACAGAAAACAATTCCACACCATCCTCTAGAGGACAGCCCTTCAAGTACTTGAAGATGGTGATCCTATCACCTCTCAGCTGCCTCCTTTCCAGGCTAAACATGCCCAGCTCCTTCAACCTTTCTTCATAGGACTTGGTCTCCAGTCCCTTCACCATCTTTGTCACCCTCTTCTGGACCCCTTCCAGCTTGTCTATATCCTTCTTAAAATATGGTGCCCCAAACTGAACACAAAACTGACACCCCTACTTGGCAACCTTACTAAAGGACCATCTGTTTGCCCCACTGTGGGACTCCCCGTGCTCTGACTAAAGCACATAGTGCCCCACAGGGGGGGGGGCAGAAAGACCCATTCTGTAGATGTTTTGGCTCAAGAAAATGTCATGGGAGGGAAGACCAAATCTCTCATGCCCCCCCCCCCATGCTACACCAATCTAAAAGGAAAGCCGTGTATGACTGGAAATGAATAAATAGTCCTCAAAATGAAAATAGCGCAACGGTGAACCGGTAACCAGAAACGCCAGCCTTAGAATCTTGACTCGAGGTGAACTTGTGCCATTGCATCGCTGGAAATTTAGTTCCAGTCTATGGATATGTGCCAGATGAAGCATTTGTGGGAAACGGACCATTGCACCATTGTGTTATTTTCATTTTGGCGGCAATTGGACAGAAATCATTACCTGCTACAAAGAACTGTGGCTCTAGCCGCCATGCATTCCACGCAAGCAGAAGGAATGAAGAAATAGAGCGATGGCTCTTTAAAGATGGACGTTCGCTGTTCACAAGTAGAAGGGCATGGTCAATGATTGCTGATCCGAGTCCGCATTGTTAAATTCGCAACATCCGTGCATGTGAATTTAGACTGTTCAAATCAGTTTCCTTTATTCATAAATCGGTTTTATTGCTTGCGGTATTTTGGCAGTGAGCCTTCTGCTTTTTTTTTTTTCATTTCGGCATGCCACATCGAGTCCTGCAGTGCTTGGGAACGTTAATTCCCTGATATTACACGTGGCAAGAGCTAGGCCAGGGAAACACCTGACCTCCTGCCACGCATCTAGTTGAGTCCAACTAACAATTCGTTAGTTGACCTGGGAATTATTAGGAAGGGAACTGAAAACAAATCAGCCAGTATCATAATGCCCCTGTATAAATCGATGGTGCAGTCTCATTTGGAATACTGTGTGCAATTCTGGTCACCGCACCTCAGAAAGAATATTATAGCATTGGAAAAAGTGCAGAAAAGGGCAGCTAGAATGATTAAAGGTTTGGAACACTTTCCCTATGAAGAAAGGTTAAAACGCTTGGAGCTCTTTAGCTTGGAGAAACGTCGACTGCGGGGTGACATGATAGAGGTTGACAAGATTCTGCCTGGGATGGAGAAAGTAGAGAAAGAAATCCTTTTCTCCCTTTCTCACAATACAAGAACTCGTGGGCATTCGATGAAATTGCTGAGCAATTGGGTTAAAATGGATAAAAGGAAGTACTTCTTCACCGAAAGGGTGATTAACGTGGAATTCACTGCCACAGGAGGTGGTGGCGGCTACAAACATAGCCAGCTTCAAGAGGGGATTGGATAAAAATATGGAGCAGAAGTCCATCAGTGGCTATTAGCCACAGTGTGTGTGTATGTGTGTGTGTGTGTATTTTGACCACTGCATGATACAGAGCGTTGGACCGGATGGGCCACTGGCCTGATCCAACATGGCTCCTCTTATGTTCTTATGTGACTCAGAGTGTTGGACTGGATGGGCCACTGGCCTGATCCAACATGACTTCTCTTATGTTCTTATGTGACTCAGAGTGTTGGACTGGATGGGCCACTGGCCTGATCCAACATGACTTCTCTTATGTTCTTATGTGACTCAGAGTGTTGGACTGGATGGGCCACTGGCCTGATCCAACATTGCTCCTCTTATGTTCTTATGTGACAGAGAATGTTGGACTGGATGGGCCATTGGCCTGATCCAACAGGGCTTCTCTTATGTTCTTATGTGACACAGAGTGTTGGACTGGATGGGCCACTGGCCTGATCCAGCATGGCTTCTCTTATGTTCTTATGTGACACAGAGTGTTGGACTGGAGGGGCCATTGGCCTGATCCAACAGGGCTTCTCTTGTGTTCTTATGTGACACAGAGTGTTGGAATGGATGGGCCATTGGCCTGACCCAACATGGCTTCTCTTATGTTCTTATGTGACACAGAGTGTTGGACTGGAGGGGCCATTGGCCTGATCCAACAGGGCTTCTCTTGTGTTCTTATGTGACACAGAGTGTTGGAATGGAGGGGCCATTGGTCTGATCCAACAGGGCTTCTCTTATGTTCTTAAGTCCTTTACGAGAGAAAAGAATGAGCCAAGACTGCCACACTTAAGGCTGATTCTGCTTTCACTTTGCTCCAAAGCGGGCTTCTGTTTCCGTGCGGAGGAAGCTGGCGATTTCGCACCAATTGCTTTGCACCACCATTTTGTGTGTGGCAAACCTGCAATTTGCCATGCCGCAGTTTAAACCTGTTTTTTTCAGGTTTACGCTGAGGTCTAGCAAATCGTGGATTTTCCCCCGCACAAACTGGCGGCGCGGAGCAACTGGTGCGAAATCGCCAGCTTCCTCTGCACGGAAACGGAAGCCCGCCCTGAAGCAAAGTGAGTGCGGAATCAGCATTTGGAAAGCTAGTAAATAAGCAACAAGACTTGAAAAGGATGCAATAATATTTGGAAGAAAGGAAAGAAGGATGCAAATTGTAAAGAAAAAGATGGAGGGGCAAAAGCAGCTGATTATAGCATTGGAAAGAAAAGGGCAACTAGAATGATTAAAGGTTTGTAACACTTCCCCTATGAAGAAAGGCTAAAACGCCTGGGGCTCTTTAGCTCGGAGAAACGTTAACTGTGGGGTGACATGATAGAGGTTTACAAGATTATGCATAGGATGGAGAAAGTAAAGACAGAAGTCCTTTTCTCCCTTTCTCACAATACAAGAACTTGTGGGCATTCGATGAAATTTCTGAGCAGTCAGGTTAAAACGGATAAAAGGAGGTACTTCTTCACCCAAAGGGTGATTAACACGTGGAATTCACTGCCAAAGGAGGTGGTGGCAGCTACAAGCATAGCCAGCTTCAAGAGGGGATTGGATAAAAATATAGAACAGAGGTCCATGAGTGGCTATTAGCCACAGTGTGTATGTGTGTGTGTGTGTGTGTGTGTATTGGCCACTGTGTGGCACAGAATGTCAGAGTGTTGGACTGGATGGGCCACTGGCCTGATCCAACATGGCTTCTCTTATGTTCTTATGTGACACAGAGTGTTGGACTGGATGGGCCATTGGCCTGATCCAACATGGCTTCTCTTATGTTCTTATGTTGGCCAGTGACTTGCAAACTGTGTTCCAAGAAACCATGCCTTCCCTTATAATTTTATTATATACAAGCGTAGACAGCTTCAAGAGGCCTCACTATGGGTAGGCGCTCACAGAAGCGGAGCTTGCTCACACTAACTCAGCTTACAGGGAACACTGGATGGGAGTACGGTTTTCTTGTGACAATCCTAATTCAAGAAGCTTTTTAAGGGAGCTGCTGAAGTGCTATAATTTAGTACATCTTCCGGCGATGTTGGGGGTGAGTGGCACATGCAAATGAGTGGTGCTAATGAACTCCAGCACCTCTTTTTCTACTAAATGACCCCTGGGTATTTCTGTTACATGGTGAACAATTTGTTCGTTGACCTCTGCTTGTCTGATCTCGTAAACGTTTCTTTTCACTTTCAGTCAGTCACAGTGTAGATGGATATTGGACCATGTTCAAAGGAGATGACAGTTGTTGTTTTTAAACGCGCGGAGAAGTTCCATTTCATTGGCAGACCAAAACAGAAAATAATATGGTTTCTGATGAACTGACGTCTCTTGTCATTTCTCCAGTCTGTAGAGTGCCCGTTGACATATACCTTTTTCAGAGAAGCAGCACAGCTCTCATTTAGGAGGTTTGCCAACTGTTTCAATGCAGTTTCATCACCGTTTGAAGCCAAGGGTGTAATTTAACGTGGAAGGGAGCCGGGAGACGAATTCGCAGTTTGTGTTTCTCACAAACGCCTTATTTACCGTTTTCTCCAAAACGGTGATTAATCTATTCAGAACATGTCAAGGTATTATTATGTGAAATCATGTCGACTTCGAGAAAACGAGAGAGTTCTTTTAAAAAGCTAAAAGAAGCCTAGTGTTTTTTTAAAAATAAAAAATAAAAAAGATGGCGAGGGTCTAAATTCACATAACATAGTCCTTCTATCATATGAATTTTCTACCACACGCAGGCCTCAGATTCAGCAGGAGCTCACAGGACCGCAGCTCCTGAACCTTTCTGAGAGTTCCCCCTCCTCCTCCCCACCTACCTTGTCCATTGAATAGTAGGTGCAGCTGCATAACAATCCCTGGATAAGGAGAGCGGACAACCAGTCAGCCACCAGGAGCTTCGCCACGCCTCCAGCAGCCCTCATTAACCCCTGGAGAAGCCCGCACCACCCTTTTTCCACTTCTTATGTGATTTTGGGCAGAGGGTGGCTTGCTGGCCTTTCGACTAGGGCAGCGGCCCAGGAGAGCCCCAGGAGATTGAGGCCTGCTTGGGTTGGCTGGATCACTAGCCAGCCCAAGCAGGCCTCGCTCATCCAGGGCTCTTCTTCCTTGCATCACATTGCTTCGAGCTGGGGGGCGGCGGCATATGCTAATTATGAGCTCCGCCATCTATTTTTCTACAAAACGGACCCTGATCATGTGGAAGGGTTACCAGGCTAAGAAGGTGGAGGCACATGAAGCCAGTGATGTTGCTGCATCGCTTTCCGGAAAAGCCCAGAAGTGGCATAGAGGAGCTCCAGGAATTGCTGTAAACTCTATGCTAAAACCATAGAGTTTCTGGCAATTCCTAGAGCTACTCTATGCCACTTCTCAGTTTCCCTGTGATAGAACAGCACAGAGTAACAGAGCTTGTCAGGGGAGACCTCCTGCCATAGCTGGAGGACTGCTACAAAAATATCCCCAAGGCATCATAACCAAGAATTATGATGTAGCCAATCCTCCAAGAGCTTACAGGACTCTTAGTACAGGGCCTACTGTAAGCTCCATGAGGATTGGCTACATTAGAGGTGGGTGGCCAAATATGCAAAAGAGCTCCTGCTAGGATTCCACTCCTGAAAACATCCATAGAAATGTGTAGCAATTTAATCAAAGCACTCCAAAATGTCAAAATAGAAATTAATCTGCTGCTGAAATACAAAGATGTCCCCAAATCTTAGACTAGAAAAATGCTCAATCAAGTCCAAGGTCCCAGATAGGGGTCTGAAGCAGGTTTTTTTTTTTTTGTAGCAGGAAATCCTTTGCATATTAGGCCACACCCCCTGATGTCACCAACCCTCCTGAAGCTTACAGGAGGCCCTGTGAGAAGAGCCCTGTAAGGAATTCTAGCAGGACCTCCTTTGCCTATTAGGCCACACACCCCTGATGTAGCCAATCCTCCTGGAGCTTACAGCAGGCCCTGTGAGAAGAGCCCTGTAAGGAATTCTAGCAGGACCTCCTTTGCCTATTAGGCCACACACCCCTGATGTAGCCAGTCCTCCTGGAGCTTACAGCAGGCCCTGTGAGAAGAGCCCTGTAAGGAATTCTAGCAGAACCTCTTTTGCCTATTAGGCCACACCCCCCTGTAGCCAATTCTCCTGGAGCTTACAGTAGGCCCGTGCTACATGGATAAATATTATGCCAGTTCCCCGCAAAAAGAAAAGAAGAAGAATTTACCACGACCAGGCCGCTTTTAGAAGAGAAAATTGCCGATCTGTTTCTTCAGCTTCCAGGAGCTAAGCAGCCTCTTCCTAGTTACGGATGTCTAAAAGGGGCCTTTTCTGGGTCAGAATGGGCGAGGGGCAGTCTTGTAGAAAATAGCATTTAATCTATATTGATCGAAAAGTGCTTTATGGTGTTAGAGGTCACTATATTGCTGTTGTCACAGGCTCGTCCCTGGAGAAATAAAACAAGGTCATTTTGATCAGCCGAGGCCTTTCAAAATCATAACGGTGCCTCTCAAAGATCAGGAGGTGAACTGGACGATAGGGCCCCTTAGTCGGTGTTTCCCCAGCAACTGGCTCCGGTCTTCCTTTGTTCTCCATTGTGAAGTGGGAATTCACCGCAACCTCTTTTTGCTTTGCCCGCAGGAAAGGGGAAGGTTTGTCAAACAAGACCGTGCTTGCTTTGTGTCCTGAATTCATAGAGAGAGAGTGCTCGAGACTTCTGCATCAGTGAATTGTGGGTGGGTGGGGGCTTAGAGACAGACCAATTTTGCACTATGCTTGTTCCAGGGTGGAGAGCACTTTCACTACCGAGGCTCTGCTCCGTTTTCGCACAAGTTGCCCCAGAGCTGTGAATGAGCTCTGATGAGAGGAAGCTGGAAGGGTTAACAGACCTGGAAGAGTTGCCAGCCAGTTCCTCAGCTGAACAACCAGCAGCTGGCCCATCAATCACTCTCCCCACATTCCAGGCACCAGTGTCAGCTGTTGACGATCAATCTCCTCCAAGCTCTCCCCCTCCCATCTCAAGAGTTCGAAGCAGGCTCCGGAAAGAACTTTCAGAGCGAAGGCATGTGGCACGCCGATGCTTCAGATCGCTCAGCCCTGAGTTCTAGCAGAGTCACTGCCACCCAGGGAGCAGGCTGATTGAGGTGCCCATATAACTCCCACCCAGGACCTGGTAACCTAGTGGAAGCAACAAGTCTATTCTCTGGCTTGCATCCACACTCCTTCCTGATCCTGACCTGCTTGAATTCCTTGGCACCCTGACCCTTTGGCTTTTGGACACTGACTTCTGGTTCTGGTTTGTGATTTTGCATTGGTGCCTTGGCTTCTGCTTGACTTCCTGGACTTTGACCTTGGACTGGCTTTGGACTCCTGCCAGCCTGCGCCTTGAGAACGTGACACGCCGCTAGTCTGCAGCAAGTGGAAACTGCTTACCAGAGTATCCCGCTTGCTGTGGGATAGTGGCGTGACAGTTTGCAGCTCCGGGGAAACTTCTGTGAAAATGGAGTGAAGCCCCGGTAGCAAAAGGGCTCTCCACCCCAGAACAAGCATAGTGTGAAATCGGTCACAGATTACCAAATCCATTTCCTCTTCTGCTAATCTCCATACTAGACTCCTACTCTCCCTTCCATATTAGGCCACATTCTCTGATGTAGCCAATCCTCCTGGAGCTTACAGTATGCCCTGTACTAAGAGCCCCGCAAGCTCTTGGAGGATTGGCTACATCAGAGGGTGTGGCCTAATATGCAAAGGAGCTCCTGCTGCAAAAAAAAGTCCCAGCATCCATTGTAGCTTTTCCCCTTCCTTTTCAGGCCAATCTTGCTTTCATAGAATCACAGAGTTGGAAGGGGCCATAGAGGCCATCTAGTCCAACCTCTTGCTCAAGGCAGGATCAGCCTAGAGCATCCCTGAGCAGTGTTCGTCCAGCTGCTGCTTGAAGGTTGCCATTGAGGGGGAGCTCGGCACCTTCCTCGGGAGCTGATTCCACTTTGTAGGAAGCCCGTTTACACAAGTAAGATGCACGTGATACTGAATCAGACCACTGGTCCATCAAAGTCAGTATTGTCTGCTCGGGCTGGCAGCAGCTGCCCAGGGTCACCATCAGAGATGCCTTTCACATCACCCATTACTTGATCCCTACTGGAGAAGTCAGGGGTTGAGCCTGGGACCTTTGCTTGCCAAGCAGACATTCTGACATTGAATCACAGCTCCTCCCCTCTCCTCCTTCTCCGCTTCTTCCTCCTCCTCCTCTTCTTCTTTTTCTCCTTCTCCTTCCTTCTCCTCCTCCTCCTCTTCTTCTTCTCCTCCTTCTCCTTCCTCCTCCTTCTCCTTCCTCCTCCTTCTCCTCCTTCGAATTGAGAAGATATTTTACCAAAAATCTATGGTATTCATATGAGCATATATGAACATATGAAGCTGCCTTATACTGAAACAGACCCTCGGCCCATCAAAGTCAGTATTGTCTTCTCAGACTGGCAGCGGCTCTCCAGGGTCTCAAGCTGAGGTTTTTCACACCTCTTTGCCTGGACCCTTTTTTTGGAGATGCCGGGGATTGAACCTGGGACCTTCTGCTTCCCAAGCAGATGCTCTACCACTGAGCCACCGTCCCTCCAAAGTGTGAGTTTGCAAAGTGAACATATGTACTTATGAAGCTGCCTTAAACTGAATCAGACCTTTGGTCCATCAAAGTCAGTATTGTCTTCTCAGACTGGCAGCGACTCTCCAGGGTCTCAAGCTGAGGTTTTTCACACCTATTTGCCTGGAGCCTTTTTTGGAGATGCCAGGGATTGAACCTGGGACCTTCTGCTTCCCAAGCAGATGCTCTATCACTGAGCCACCGTCCCTCCAAAGTGTGAGTTTGCAAAGTGAACATATGTACTTTTGAAGCTGCCTTATACTGAATCAGACCCTCGGTCCATCAAAGTCAGTATTGTCTTCTCAGACTGGCAGCGGCTCTCCAGGGTCTCAAGCTGAGGATTTTCACACCTATTTGCCTGGACCCTTTTAGTTGGAGATGCCAGGGATTGAACCTGGGACCTTCTGCTTCCCAAGCAGATGCTCTACCACTGAGCCACTGTCCCTCCATACAGTCCACTCTCTGAAGCAGCCAACTTCTCTCAGATAACAAATCTCTGTAGTCTGGAGATGGGTTTTAATTCTGGAAGGTCTCCAGTTCCTGCCTGGAATTTGGCACCCCGAGCTAGTCTGTCGTATATGGCAGTTCCACATGTTTGTACGTTCAATGACTGTTGAGGCAGACTGACGACGAGCTTACCTGGCATGTAACCAAGGGAGCGGAAGCTGGACGAGCTCACCTGAGGATCATGCCTACATTGAACATAAAAAGGTAAAGGTAGTTCCCTGTGAAAGCACCAGTCATTTCTGACTCTAGGGTGATGTCGCACCATGACGTTTTCACGGCAGACTTTTTACGGGGTGGTTTGCCATTGCCTTCCCCAGTCATCTACGCTTTCCCCCCCAGCAAGCTGGGGACTCATTTTACTGACCTCGGAAGGATGGAAGGCTGAGTCAACCTGGAGCCGGCTACCTGAACCAGCTACCACTGGGATCGAACTCAGGTTGTGAGCAGAGGGCTTCAACTGCAGTAGTGCAGCTTTACCACTCTGCACCATGGGGCTCTTGAAATAAAGGTAGTCCCCTGTGCAAGCACCAGTCGTTTTCGACTCTGGGGTGACTTTCACAACGTTTTCACGGCAAACTTTTTACAGGGTGGTTTGCCATTGCCTTCCCCAGTCATCTACACTTCCCCCCCCCCCCAGCAACCTGGGTACTCATTTACTGACCTCGGAAGGATGAAAGTCTGCGTCAACCTTGAGCTGGCTACCTGAAAACCCAGCTTCTGTCAGGATCGAACTCAGGTTGTGAGCAGAGAGCTCAGACCGCAGTACTGCAGCTTTACTACTCTGCACCACGGGACTCTTTTACATTGAATATGCAGGATGTCTTATTGGAAACAGAGAGGACTGAATTCCTCCATCCCCGCCCTGCAAGCAAGAAAGCTCACTCAGCAAGATAAGGTCAGGGCTTGAACTGTTCCGCCTGATATATTCCAGTTGCGCAGAGGCTTTACACTTCGTTGGCTTGCCTCCCAGATTTACAGATTATCTCCAGATCTATCCCCATGGATAAAATGGTTGCTTCAGAGGGTGCCTGAGGCCCCTTTCAAGACTCCACTCCTAAACCTTCAGAAATTTCCCAAACTGGAGATAACAATGCTATTGAATGGATACATTTAAAATGGTATCCCTCGCCACCACCCTGTCAGCCAGCTTGGAGAATGCATTTAAAATTAAAGCTGCTTTCTTTCCACCTCTTCCTCCCCAGTAAATTTTCCTTCCTTCCTTCCTTCCTTCCTTCCTTCCTTCCTTCCTTCCTTCCTTCCTTCCTTCCTTCCTTCCTTCCTTCCTTCCTTCCTTCCTTGAGTCAGTTTGGTGTAGTGGTTAAGTGTGTGGACTCTTATCTGGAAGAGCCAGGTTTGATTCCCCACTCCTCCACTTGCGGCTTCTGGAATGGCCTTGGGTTTACCATAGCTCTCGCAAGAGTTGCCCTTGAAAGGGCAGCTGCTGGGAGAACTCTCTCAGCCCCACCCACCTCACAGGGTGTCTGTTGTAGAGGAAGAAGATAAAGGAGATTGTAAGCCACTCTGAGATTCTGATTCAGAAAGAAGGACGGGGTATAAATCTATCATCTCCTTCCTTCCTTCCTTCCTGCCTTCCTTCCTGCCTTCGTTCCTCGAGTCAGTTTGGTGTAGTGGTTAAGTGTGTGGACTCTTAACTGGAAGAACCAGGTTTGAATCCCCACTCCTCCATTTGCACCTGCTGGAATGGCCTTGGGTTTGCCATAGCTCTTGCAAGAGAGAGAACCCTCTCAGCCCCACCCATCTCACAGGGTGTCTGTTGTAGGAGAAGAAGATAAAGGAGATTGTAAGCCACTCTGAGATTCTGATTCAGAAAGAAGAGCGGGCTATAAATCTATGGTCTCCTTCCTTCCTTCCTTCCTTCCTTCCTTCCTTCTCTCAAACATTAAGCAAGTTTGCCAGTCCTGGTGATTTTGTTCTGGTCTGCGTGGCCTTTCTAGCCTGAAATATTAGGACAACAAAGGCCTGCATGGATGGCTATGAATATCCAAAGCTGTTTCTGCCGTCTCCCATCATTCAAATGCATCTTATCCGTCTTCCTGCTTTTTTTATCGCTATCCCTTGTAGCACAAACTGCCCCCTCTCAATCAATAAAAAACCAGGTACCATGGAGAGCTCACAAAGAGCGCGTAGCTGGGCCTTTTGGTAACCGTCATTTATTTTATATATATGCACATGGTTACTGCACCAAGTCTTTCTGATAGGAAATCAATGAGCAGGAGAAGAGTCATTGTGAGCCGCAGAGAAGTCCATCAGAAAGTTTAAGCATGAACTCCCACCTGGTTCGCGATAAGCACATTTGATGCATTTCTAACACAGAAGGAGAGCAATTGCATTTTCAACCTCAGGGATCGCCGTAGACAGAATCCTTGATGGAGGAAAAGCGTGGCGCTCTGGGAAATGGAACCAACAGGAATCTCAATGGCTGCAAAATATTTTTTATGTATTTTTTTTTAAGGCATGCTGGAATGTCTCAAAGAATATATATGACAGAGGAAATGTTCCCTCTAAGCTGCAGAATCTTGTGAGCAGAAATTATACTTGGTGAGCTACTGGCATTAAAGTTGTGAGAAGGAGGAGAAGGAGAAGGAGAAGAAGAAGAAGAAGGAGGAGAAGGAGAAGGAGAAGGAGAAGATGAAGGAGAAGAACATTGAAAAAAAAGAGAAGGACAAGACTGCAGATTTATAACCCACCCTTCTCTTTGAAAGAGCCCCATGGTGCAGAGTGTTAAAGCTGCAGTACTGCAGTCCTAAGCTCTGCTCACGACCTGAGTTTGATCCCTGACGGAAGCTGGGTTTTCAGGTAGCCGGCTCGAGGTTGACTCAGCCTTTCATCCTTCCGAGGTCGGTAAAATGAGTACCAGCTTGCTGGAGGGAAAGTGTAGATGACTGGGGAAGGAAGGCAATGGCAAACCACCCCGTAAAAAGTCTGCCGTGAAAACGTTGTGAAAGCAACGTCACCCCAGAGTCGGAAAGGACTGGAGCTTGCACAGGGGACCTTTCCTTTCCCTTCTCTCTGAATCAGAGACTCAGAGTGGCTTACAATCTCCTATATCTTCTCCCCCCACAACAGACACCCTGTGAGGTAGGAGGGGCTGAGACAGCTCTCCCAGAAGCTGCCCTTTCAAGGACAACTCCTACAAGAGCCATGGCTGACCCAAGGCCATTCCAGCAGCTGCAAGCGAAGGAGCGGGGAATCAAACCTGGTTCTCTCAGATAAGAGTCCGCGCACTTTACCACTACACTCAAACTGAGCTACTGGCATTAAAGTTGTGAGCTACTGGCATTAAAGTTGTGAGCTACTGGCATTAAAGTTGTGAGCTACTGCATAAATTATTGTGCTCAGGGGTCCTCCTTCCTGAACTAAGACAAAAATGTGTGAGCTGGAGGCTAAAAATCTCTAAGCTAGCTTACGCTAACTCAGCTTAGAGGGAACACTGGACAGAGGTCCCCAACGCAAAGAAGAAGAAGAGTTGGATTTATATCCCACCCTCCACTCGGAGTCTCAGAGCAATTTACAATCTCCTTTCCCTTCCTCTCCCCACAACATACACCCTGTGAGAAATAGTTTTAATAGAGCGAGATGGGAAATACGAACAATGCCACTGTTAAAGAGCTATGATACTGAAATCCGACTATGACGATAGTGTGAGAATATAGCTATAACTATGAAAGGAATTTACTGTAATGATAAGTGTTGGTGATGGATTGAAAACCACAGTTAAGCCTTGCTATGCTCAGAGGTAGAAGACTTGTAGGTGATATCAGAGTTGCATGCAAACTATTTCCCTGTTCGAAAACTTAATAAAATTTTCTATCATTAAAAAAACAACAACAACAACCACCAGACATCCTGTGAGGTAGGTGGGGTTGAGAGGGCTATGAGAGAATCGGTCTTGTGACTGATCCAGGGTCACCCAGCTGGCTGCAGGAGTGGGGAATCGAACCCAGTTCTCCTGGAATAGAGTTTGCGCTCTTAATCGCTACACCCAAATTGGCTATGGTGCCCACTGACATCTTTTCTAGTATTTACCAAGGGTTCATAGGAAGTGGGTGGGGCCAGGTGCTACTTTTGCCTAGCAGGGCTTCTGATTGGCCACTGGAGAATTGATTGACGATGCAGATTTTTGCTTAAAGGTTGCTTTGGCAGCAGCTGCCACCTCCCCTGATGGGCTCCTTTTGTGACTGGCTCCACCCTTCCCTCCCTTCTCCTCTACAAAGGGTTCTGCTCTAAATTTGAGATTTTTGACTGTGCATTTTTGGGACAGATCATGTAGAACGGGGAAGGGTTGAACCAGGTTTTGTTTTGTAGAAAAATAGGTGGTGGAGCTCATTAGCATAACTCATTAGCATATGTTGCCTCCCCCCCCTCAGCCAAAAGCAATCTGATGCAAGAAAGGAGAGCCCCGGGCAAGTGAGGCCTGCTTAGGCTGGCTAGAGATCCAGCCAGCCCAAGCAGGCCTCACTCGCCTGGGGCTCTCCTGGGCTGCCCCCCCCAGTCAAAAGGCCAGCAACCTACCCGCTGCCCAAAATCACATAAGAAGTGGAGAAAGGGTGATGTGGGCTTCTCCAGGGGTTAATGAGGGCTGCTGGGGGCGTGGCAAAGCCCCTGGTGGCTGGCTGGCTGCCCGCTCTCCTAATCCAGGGATTGTTATGCAGCTGCACCTACTATTCAATGGACAAGGCAGGTGGAGACGAAGAGGAGGAACCCTCAGAAAGGTTCCAGAGCTGTGCTCCTGTGAGCTCCTGCTGAATCTGAGGCCTGGGTTGAACTATTAATGGGTCTTGAGGAGTTCAAGTACTTCCACTCCCCCCCCCACGCCGTGCCAATGACATTTGACAGAATATTACCGCTAAAATTAATGTTTGATTTTGGTGCAAGTTACATGCAAATTTTTGTGGGAAAGGGCATAAAATGTCATACGACATCAAAATGTCCTTTAAAAAGGGCTGTAAAAGAAAACCAAACTGGAAACACCGGCCATAAAAAATGGGCAAAATGAAAATATCCTGGCTTTCTCCCCAGAGGGGACTCAGAACAGCTTAAGTAATTCTCCTCTTCTCTGCTTTATACTCACAACAACCCTTTGAGGTAGGTTAGGCTACGACAATATGACTGACCCAAGGTCATGCAGCGAGCTTCTATAGCAGAGTGAGGATTCGAATGTGGGTCTCCCAGATCTTAGTCTGACACTTTAACAGGGCTTTTTTTGTAGCAGGAACTCCTTTGCATATTAGGCCACACACCCCTGATGTAGTCAATCCTCCTGGAGTTTACAGCTGGCCCCGTACTAAGATTCCTGTAAGTCAGGGGTATCAAACATGTGACCCAGGAGCCAAATCAGGCCCTCAGAGGACTGTCATCTTCTTCCTTCTCCCTTTCTCTTGCTTCCTTCTGCATCGCAGCTTGCTTTGCCAGCCTTGCTCAATCGCACAGGAGCTACAGAGCAAAGCCTCTTGTCCCCATTGGCTGAGGCTCCTCCCTTGGGGAGGAGGGTGGAGGAATAGCTTGCTTAGCCAGGCTCTCTCAATCGCGCTGCAGAGCTACTGAACCAAGCCTCTCTTCCTTCTGTTGACTGAGGCTGCTCCCCCCTCCTGGAGAAGGAAGAAAAGAGTCAGAGCTTCCTTTGTCCAGTTCCCTGGATCCCATGGGAGAAATACAAAGAAAGCACCTTTAAGACCAACAAGTACTAATGTTTTAAGCATGTTTTATTATAATTTTTTAAAAAATAATAATAATTGTGTTTGTCTGTGTCCTTTATAAAGTTTATATCTCTGCTGCCTAATCTTAAATGCACACATACGGCCTGGCCCAACATGGCTGAGCCCAACGAAGTCTCATTTATGTCAGAGTTTTCAGTTTTCAGTTTATTTCAATTTATATCCCACCCTTCCTGCCAAGAACAGCGATCTGCTGAGATGCTACACTACAACCTTCCATGAAGTTACAATATCAGTTAGTTGTAAGCCAGCCGGAAGAGGGCTGTCTTACAGGCCCGGCAAAACTGCCCAAGGTCCCGCAGGGCCTGCACCTCTTCCGGCAGCTGGTTCCACCAGCAAGGTGCCGTTACTGAAAAGGCCCTGTCCCTGGTGGATTTCAGACGGGCCTCCTTTGGCCCGGGGATTACAAACAGGTTTTGAGAACCCGATTTCAGTACTCTCTGGGGAATGTGGGGAGAGACGGTCCCTAAGGTAGGCAGGTCCTAGGCCATATAGGGCTTTAAAGGTAATAACCAGCACCTTGTACTGGACTCAGTATATTATTGGCAGCCAGTGCAGGTCCCGAAGCCCCGGCTGAATGTGCTCCCGTCTTGGGAGCCCTAATAACAGCCGGGCAGCGACATTCTGCACTAAATGCAGCTGTCCCTCATAACAGAGCCGGATTAACAATTAGGCCCAGTAGACACTGGCTTATGGTGCCCCATGCCTTTAGGGGTCCCGGGCCAGCTTTCCCCCTGCTTGCACCCCTCCCAGGCTGCAATCACAGCCAGCAACTGAGCTGCTCTTTGCCCAACTTGCCTGGTGAGGCTGCTGCTGGCGTCATCGCCAAGTTTGCCTCTCTTTGCCTCTCCTCTCCAGCTTAGTAAAAGGGGCTTTTGAGAAGGTTGCAGGCTGCAGTGGGGGGCCATGGGTGGGGGGGCGAGTGCTCAGACTCTGAGGCAATTTGAGAGGGCCCCCCCAAGGCTTTAGCTGCCTAAAAGATGAAGAAGATATTGGATTTATATTCCGCCCTCCACTCCGAAGAGTCTCAGAGCGGCTCACAATCTCCTTTCGCTTCCTCCCCCATAACAGACACCCTGTGAGGTAGATGAAGATATTGGATTTATATCCCGCCCTCCACTCTGAAGAGTCTCGGAGCGGCTCACAATCTCCTTTCCCTTCCTCCCCCACAACAGACACCCTGTGAGGTAGATGAAGATATCGGATTTATATCCCACCCACCACTCTGAAGAGTCTCAGAGCGGCTCACAATCTCCTTTCCCTTCCTCCCCCACAACAGACACCCTGTGAGGTAGATGATGATATTGGATTTATATCCCGCCCTCCACTCCAAAGAGTCTCAGAGCGGCTCACAATCTCCTTTCCCTTCCTCCCCCACAACAGACACCCTGTGAGGTAGATGAAGATATTGGATTTATATCCCGCCCTCCACTCTGAAGAGTCTCAGAGCGGCTCACAATCTCCTTTCCCTTCCTCCCCCACAACAGCCACCCTGTGAGGTAGATGAAGATAATAATAATAATAATAATAATAATAATAAATTTTATTTATATCCCGCCCTCCCCGCCTAGGCAGGCTCAGATATTGGATATATTGGATCAGGCAAGATATTGGATATATATCTCGCCCTCCACTCCGAAGAGTCTCAGAGCGGCTCACAATCTCCTTTCCCTTCCTCCCGCACAACAGCCACCCTGTGAGGTAGATGAAGATATTGGATTTATATCTCACCCTCCACTCTGAAGAGTCTCAGAGCGGCTCACAATCTCCTTTCCCTTCCTCCCCCACAACAGCCACCCTGTGAGGTAGATGAAGATATTGGATTTATATCTCGCCCTCCACTCTGAAGAGTCTCAGAGCGGCTCACAATCTCCTTTCCCTTCCTCCCCCACAACAGCCACCCTGTGAGGTAGATGAAGATATTGGATATATATCTCGCCCTCCACTCCGAAGAGTCTCAGAGCGGCTCACAATCTCCTTTCCCTTCCTCCCCCACAACAGACACCCTGTGAGGTAGATGAAGATATTGGATTTATATCTCACCCTCCACTCTGAAGAGTCTCAAAGCAGCTCACAATCTCCTTTCCCTTCCTCCCCCACAACAGACACCCTGTGAGGTAGATGAAGATATTGGATTTATATCCCACCCTCCACTCTGAAGAGTCTCAGAGCGGCTCACAATCTCCTTTCCCTTCCTCCCCCACAACAGCCACCCTGTGAGGTAGATGAAGATATTGGATTTATATCTCGCCCTCCACTCTGAAGAGTCTCAGAGTGGCTCACAATCTCCTTTCCCTTCCTCCCCCACAACAGCCACCCTGTGAGGTAGATGAAGATATTGGATATATATCTCGCCCTCCACTCCGAAGAGTCTCAGAGCGGCTCACAATCTCCTTTCCCTTCCTCCCGCACAACAGCCACCCTGTGAGGTAGATGAAGATATTGGATTTATATCTCGCCCTCCACTTTTAAGAGTCTCAGAGCGGCTCACAATCTCCTTTACCTTCCTCCCCCACAACAGACAGGTGAGTGGGGCTAGAGAGGGCTCTCACAGCAGCTGCCCTTTCAAGGACAACCTCTGCCAGAGCTATGGCTGACCCAAGGCCATTCCAGCAGGTGCAAGTGGAGGAGTGGGGAATCAAACCCGGTTCTCCCAGATAAGAGTCCACACACTTCACCACTACACCAAACTGGCTCTCTAGGGGCCTCCGCGGGGTTTAATCTGCCACTACCTTGTAACCAATGCGTATGACACCTCTGCTGTAAGCTCTTGGAGGATTGGCTACATCAGGGGGTGTGGCCTAACATGCAAAGGAGTTCCTGCTACAAAAAAAAGGAACTGCAGGAAAAGCAAAGCAAAGGCCCCCTGTGCAAGCACCAGTCGTTTCCGACTCTGGGGTGACGTTGCTTCCACAACGTTTTCTCTGCAGACTTTTTCCGGGGTGCTTTGCCATTTCCTTCCCCAGTCATCCCCAGTCATCTCCGCAAGCTGGATCCTCATTTGACCAACCTCGGAAGGATGGAAGGCTGAGTCAACCTCGAGCTGTCTACCTGAAAACCCAGCTTCCGTCGGGGATTGAGCTCAGGTTGTGAGCAGTACTGCAGTTTTAACAATCTGCACCACGGGGCTCTTATAAAAAGCCCTGCACTTTACCCACTCTACCAGTGGGGTTGAGCATGGAATGTTCATGCCCGGCCGAGGCAGCTTTGACTCCCAAAAGCTTTGACTTTCCCTGCAACAATTATCTTTCACTTTTCATCAGGAGAGCTGCGATGGGCAGAATGCCTTCTCCAAATAGTCGGCGCTTCCAATTCTCATCCAACATTCATGAACTTATCTCTACGATGACTCGCAGATCCAGGTTTTCAGAAAGAACGGCAGCAATTAACTCAAACCTCGGTCTCCACCCCTTTCGATACGATAAACATGCCATTCGTTACCGTCCTTCACGTTGGCCTCTTTATGTATTTCTCTCCATTCCAGCCTGATGCCTGTACGCCGTTGACTCATTTTACTTTAAAAGCCTCTTTAATACAGTGTCCTTTTCCCACTGCATACATAAATCAGATGTAAGTGTCCCTAATTTATCGATAAATGCAGTTCGGAACTGGGGTTTATTATTCTGATGAGTCCGAAAAAAGCATATCATCAGAAAACAATTCCTCTGTTTGCCGTATTATCATATCGCAGAGAGAGCTCAGCATTACGCTCTATGTGAGACGGACTCTTTTTGCATTTAATTCCATTGTTCAACATCATAGGAACAGCCCTGCCATCGCTTCAAGTTTCTTGTTTCAAAGATCTTAAGCTCTGTGCAAGTTTGGCGCTATCCTCCACGGAGTCTAGAAGAACCAGCCATGAGTAGTCATGTTGGATCAGGCCAATGGCCCATCCAGCCCAACACTGTGTCACACAAAGGCCAAGCCCAGGTGCCATCAGGCGGTCCACCAACAGGCCCAGAACTCCAGAAGCCCTCCCACTCTTGCCCCTCCCAAGCACCAAGAATACAGAGCATCACTGCCTCAGGCATAGTATTCGCTCTATATCTGTGGCTAAAAGCCACTGATGGACCTCAGCTCCGTATGTCTATCCAATTCTCTCCTGAAGCTGTCTATGCCTGTAGGTGCCACCACAAGAACTAAGCGCTGATGCAACCCTTCATGGTGTCAGCCAGAGAGCTCCCACTGTTGTCCCCCAAAGCTCCAAGAGAATCCATAGAATCATAGAATTGGAAGGGACCTCCAGGATCATCTGGTCCAACCCCTTTCACAATGCAGGAAACTCACAAATACCTCCCCCTAAATTCACAGAATCTTCATTGCTGTCAGACGGCCATCTAGCCTCTGTTTAAAAACCTCCAAGGAAGGAGAGCCCACCACCTCCTGAGGAAGTCTGTTCCACTGAGGAATCACTCTAACGGTCAGGAAGTTCTACCTAACGTTGAGCCAGAAACTGTTTTGATTTATTTTCAACCCATTGATTCTGGATATAGTTCCATTTATATATATAAAATAGTCATGGACTTCTGCTCCAGATGGATGGTCATGGACTTCTGCTCCAGTTGTTTCTCCAATCCCCTCTTGGAGAAAGTCCAGAAAAGGGCAACTAGAATGATTAAAGGGCTGGAGCACTTTCCCTATGAAGAAAGGTTGAAACGCTTGGGACTCTTTAGCTTGGAGAAACGTCGACTGCGGGGTGACATGATAGAGGTTTACAAGATTATGCATGGGATGGAGAAAGTAGAGAAAGAAGTCCTTTTCTCCCTTTCTCACAATACAAGAACTCGTGGGCATTCGATGAAATTGCTGAGCAGACAGGTTAAAACGGATAAAAGGAAGTACTTCTTCACCCAAAGGGTGATTAACGTGGAATTCACTGCCACAGGAGGTGGTGGCGGCCACAAGTATAGCCAGATTCAAGAGGGGTTTAGATAAAAACAAGGAGTAGAGGTCCATCAGTGGCTATTAGCCACATTGTGTGTGTTGGTATTATATATATATATATATATATATATATATATATAAATTTAAAAAAAAAATTGCCACTGTGTGACACAGAGTGTTGGACTGGGTGGGCCATTGGCCTGATCCAACATGGCTTCTCTTATGTTCTTATGTGACACAGAGTGTTGGACTGGGTGGGCCATTGGCCTGATCCAACATGGCTTCTCTTATGTTCTTATGTGACACAGAGTGTCGGACTGGATGGGCCACTGGCCTGATCCAACAGGGCTTCTCTTATGTTCTTATGTGACACAGAGTGTTGGACTGGATGGGCCATTGGCCTGATCCAACAGGGCTTCTCTTATGTTCTTATGTGACACAGAGTGTTGGACTGGATGGGCCATTGGCCTAATCCAACAGGGCTTCTCTTATGTTCTTATGTGACACAAAGTGTTGGACTGGATGGGCCATTGGCCTAATCCAACATGGCTTCTCTTATGTTCTTATGTGACACAGAGTGTAGGACTGGATGGGCCACTGGCCTGATCCAACATGGCTTCTCTTAAGTTCTTATGTGACACAGAGTGTTGGACTGGATGGGCCATTGGCCTAATCCAACAGGGCTTCTCTTATGTTCTTATGTGACACAGAGTGTTGGACTGGATGGGCCATTGGCCTGATCCAACGTGGCTTCTCTTATGTTCTTATGTGACACAGAGTGTTGGACTGGATGGGCCATTGGCCTGATCCAACGTGGCTTCTCTTATGTTCTTATGTGACACAGAGTGTTGGACTGGATGGGCCACTGGCCTGATCCAACGTGGCTTCTCTTATGTTCTTATGTGACACAGAGTGTTGGACTGAATGGGCCATTGGCCTGATCTAAAATGGCTTCTCTTATGTTCTTATGTTCTGTCTATGCTTGCAGCTGCCATCGCTTCCTGCAGCAGTGCTTTTGAAATGTTAATTATTCTTTGAGTGAAGTACTTCCTTTTATCTGTTCTAAACCTTCTACTCCTTAATGTCATTGAGTGTCCACCAGTTCTTTTCTTGTAAAAAAAGATAGACAACCAACTTCTTTCTCTACCTTGTCTGTCTCATGCGTCATTTTGTAAGCCTCTATCGTGTCACCCCTCACTCATTGCTTCTTCCAAGGTAAAGAGCCCCCTGATCTCGCTAACCTTTCTTCATAGGGAAAGTGTTCCATCCCCTTAATCATTTCAGTTGTCCTTTTCTGCCTCTTTCCCAATGCAATAATACCATTTTTTGAGGTATGGTGACCAGAACTGTTCACAGTAGTCCAAATGAGGCCACACGGCTAGGGCTGCCGAGTCCAATTCAATAAGTATCTGGGGATTCTGGGGGTGGAACCAGGAGGTATTGGTGGTACAGCCAGGAGGAAGGTTGTGACAAGCATACTTGACCTCCAAAGGGAGTTCTGGCCAACACATTTAAAGGGACAGCACACCTTTTTAAATGCTTTCCCTCCATTGGAAATAATAAAGGATAGAGGCACCATTCGGGGATTCATAGAATTGGACCCCCTGGTCCAATCCTTTTGAAACTTGGTGAGCGTTTTGAGGGGAGGCATGGGATGCTATGCTGAAAATCTGGTGCCTCTACCTCAAAAAAACAGCCCACACAGAACCCCAGATACACATGGACCAATTCTCCATTATACCCTATGAGAAGGGGGCACTCACTGGAGAAGACCCTGATGCTGGGAAAGACAGAAGGCAAAAGAAGAAGGGGACGGCAGAAGATGAGATGGCAGGACAGTGTTACTGATGTCACAAACACGAATTTGAGCAGACGTTGGAGGATGGTGGAAGACAGGAGGGCCTGGCGTGACTTTGTCCATGGGGTCGCAAAGAGTTGGACTCGAATGTGCGACTGAACAACAAAAATGTATTCCTACCTGAAGTTCATTTCAATCAAGAAGCCCAGTGCGAGTAAAGGAACTTCAGAGCCAATCAGAGGGGAAGCGGTTCTAAGAAGCCAGGAAGAGACATTCTCCATCCACAATGCCGGTATTGTAAATGAACTTCTTTCAGCGACTATCCTTGCGGAGCAGCTATGAATTTATAATAACGTGCCTTAACATTTCTGTTTGCCCAGACCGCAGGTGCAATCATTTATTAACATGGTAATAAATGTTTAATCTTAGTGATCCGTAACCTTTGCGATCGTTTGGTTAACCCTCCGCTCGCTACGAGATGATCCTGAAAAGAAGGCTGCAATCAGTAACATTAGCACGAAATTAAATTTCAAATTGGGCATGGCCTGCCAGTCTTGCCACGTGAGATTATCCTGCGTTGAGTGAGTTGCGTATTTCAAGAATGAACTCCAGCCCACGGCTCAGAAAGACAAACTGTATCTAAAATAATCCTGCTAAATAGATGTTGGTTTGTTTTTAGGGCCACCGGCTTGGGAACTGGTCCTCCTAGCTGTCCCTTTAATATCAGCAATTATCAGGTGATGTCATTTAATTCCGGCTGCCCATTTCCACTTGTTAAACCTCTATTAAAGGGACAGTTGGCAACCCTCATTAGCTGACATAATGCTGTGAAATTCAATCCCTGCCCTATTAGAACATAAGAGAAGCCCTGTTGGACCAGGCCAATGGCCCATCCAGTCCAACACTCTGTGTCACCTAAGAACATAAGAGAAGCCATGTTGGATCAGGCCAATGGTCCATCTAGTCCAACACTCTGAGTCACATAAGAACGTAAGAGAAGCCATGCTGGATCAGGCCAATGGCCCATCCAGTCCAACACTCTGAGTCACATAAGAACATAAGAGAAGCCATGTTGGATCAGGCCAATGGTCCATCTAGTCCAACACTCTGAGTCACATAAGAACGTAAGAGAAGCCATGCTGGATCAGGCCAATGGCCCATCCAGTCCAACACTCTGAGTCACATAAGAACATAAGAGAAGCCCTGTTGGACCAGGCCAATGGCCCATCCAGTCCAACACTCTGTGTCACCTAAGAACATAAGAGAAGCCATGTTGGATCAGGCCAATGGTCCATCTAGTCCAACACTCTGAGTCACATAAGAACGTAAGAGAAGCCATGCTGGATCAGGCCAATGGCCCATCCAGTCCAACACTCTGAGTCACATAAGAACATAAGAGAAGCCATGTTGGATCAGGCCAATGGTCCATCCAGTCCAACACTCTGTGTCACATAAGAACATAAGAGAAGCCCTGTTGGATCAGGCCAATGGCCCATCCAGTCCAACACTCTGTGTCACATAAGAGAAGCCATGTTGGATCAGGCCAATGGCCCATCCAGTCCAACACCCTTTGTTACATAAGAACATAAGAGAAGCCATGTTGGATCAGGCCAATGGCCCATCCAGTCCAACACTCTGTGTCACATAAGAACATAAGAGAAGCCCTGTTGGATCAGGCCAATGGCCCATCCAGTCCAACACTCTGTGTCACACAGTGGCCAAAAATCAGGCACCATCAGGAGGTCCATCAGTGGGGCCAGGACACTAGAAGCCCTCCCACTGTTGCCCCCCCCCCAAAGCACCAAGAATACAGAGCATCACTGCCGCAGAGATTTTCATCAGTATGCTGTGGCTAATAGTTAAGAGCCCCGTGGTGCAAGGTGGTAAAGCTGCAGTACAGCAGTCAGAGCCCTCTGCTCACGACCTGAGTTCAATCCCAGCAGAAGCTGGTTCAGGTAGCTGGCTCCAGGTCGACTCAGCCTTCCATCCTTCCGAGGTCAGTAAAATGAGTACCCAGGTTGCTGGGGGGAAAGCGTAGATGACTGGGGAAAGCAATGGCAAACCACCCCATAAAAAAGTCTGCCGTGAAAACATTGTGAAAGCAACGTTACCCCAGAGTCAAAAATGACTGGTGCTTGCACCTTTATCTTTTTAAGTAGCTACATATGGACCTCTGCTCCATATGTTTATCCAGTCCCCTCTTGAAGCTGTCTACGCTGGCAGCCGCCGCCATCTGCTGTGGCAGTGAATTCCACATGTTAATCATCCTTTGAGTGAAGGACTTCCTTTTATCCATTCTAACCCAACCGCTCAGCAATTTCATTGAATGCCCATGAGTTCTCGTATTGTAAGAAAGGGAGAAAAGTCCTTCTTTCTCTACCTTTTCTATCCCATGTGTAATCTTGTACACCTCTATCATGTCACCTCGCAGTCGACGTTTCTCCAAGCTAAAGAGCCCCCAAGTGTTTTAACTTTTCTTCGTAGGGAAAGTGTTCCAACCCTTTCATCATTCTAGTTGCGCTTTTCTGCACTTTTCCCAATGCTGTAATATCTTTTTTGAGGTGCGGTGACCAGAATTGTACACAGTATTCCAAATAAAGCTGCAGCATCGATTTATACAGGGACATTATGATACTGGCTGATTACTATGATTACGATTACTATGTTGGATCTCAGGATTGGAAAATTACTGGAGATTTTGAGACAGTGCTTGGGGAGGGAAGAATCTCCGTGGGTATTTGATGCTGTAGAGTCTGCCCTGCATAGCTGACATTCCTCCATGGTAACGAGGGTTGCCAAGTCCCTCTGTCGCTTCAGTGGGGGACTCTTTTCTCACACGTGCATAGCACACGCAATGTAATGACATCATCCGGAAGTGATGCCATCACGCAGGGCATGCCGCTCTGTGGACGCTCTAGGATTCTCAGTAAAACTCTATGGTACCATAGAGTTTTACCGTGAATCCTAGACCGTTCCCATCACTTCCAGGTGATGTCATTGCATGGGGCACAACGCACAGTGACGGGGTTGTTTGGGGGGCAGGGATCCCCCCTGGCAGCCTGCTCTGTGCTGGAGGGTTGGGCCCTCCGCAAACTGGGGGATCCCTTGCCCCTAGTAGGAGCTTGGTAGCCCTAAAGTAATTGATCTCTGCGGTCTGGAGATGAGCTGTAATTCCTGGTGAACTCCTGTGGGCAGGTAACCCTGGTTTTAGTGTGGTTGTGAGCGAAGAAGCCACAGTGGGAAGATTTCTCCTATCAAAGCCTTCCACGGGGTCTCTCAACACCCAGTACCCCATGAGCCCTAACTGGGCCAACCTTCAAATCGCTTGCTTACCCATTTCCTTCCTTCCAGTTGGGCTCTGTCCTTCCAATCCTTTTGGTTCTATCTTGCTGCCTCTGTGTCTGCTTCTTCCTTCTAGTCTATACTTTCGCAAGTTCCATGCCGCTTAGGGTTGTTATCCTCCAGGTGGGGCCTGGAGACCTTCCGCTTTTGCAACTGATCTCCATCTAGCAGGGATCAGGTCTCTTGGAGAAAATGGCTGCTTTGAAGGGTGAGCTCTATGGTGTACCATGCCGAAGCCCCTCCCCTCCCCTCCCCAAACCCCACCCTCTCCCAAATACCTTGAAATCTCCAGGTATTTTCCATCATAGACCTGTCAACCCTAAAGTTTTGATATTATGTTTGGATTATCCTTTTATAGCATGAGAGAAAATCTTGCTTCCTCTCTTTCTGGGGTCTTTGTTCTACCCCCTCTTGACCACAATAGCTACTACGTTCATCAAGTCACATAAAACATTTTCAGGGTAACAAAGGTTCTTTCTACCCTATGTGGTGGACTTGTGAGAGGGCTAAAATGTTTTGGCAAATGGTTCAGCAAGAGATTTCTAAGATTTTGGGATATGAATTCAATAAAGTGGCAGAGACTTTTCTGCTGGGATTACAAATGGAAAAATTTCCAAAAGAAGACAGAACTTTAATATGGTACTTGCTCTCAGCTGCTAGGACATCGTATGCGCAGCTGTGGAAGCAAGAAAAAATACCAGAGAAATGGGATTGGATTACAAAAGTCATGTCATGGAGCGAAATGGACAAATTAACAAGAAAATTAAGAGACTATGACTTGGAACTTTTTAAGTTGGAGTGGAAGAAATTCAGAAGATACGTAGAAAAAGAGTGGAAAATAAAAGGACATTGGACAATCTTTGATAATGATTAAGGTTTTTAAAATAAGAATATAACTTTTGAGGGTTTTTGTAACAGTTAAGGGTACCTTTAATATTTGTTTCCTTTAAGTAAATAACACTGGCGGGGGTCAAGTAACGGGGGGAGGGGTGGGGGGAAAAGTAAGATATGGGGTAGAAAGTTTTTTTTCTTTTACTTTAAGTTTTTATAAGTTGTAGATATAGTTTTGCTACCATATGTTACTAATAAAAATTGTTTATTCATAAAACATTTTCAGGGTAGACACAAATAGTCTTTTTCTTCCCCTCCCCCCCCCCCAGCAGGAGTTAGATTGAAAATAGGTTGACAGCAAAGTGTTTGAGTTGTTGGAATGTCCATGAACATTCTAGGGCACACCAACTCAGGCAACTGGGGTCAGCTATTCCAGCACAAAAGCAATGCAAAGAGCCAGTTTGGTGTAGTGGTTAAGTGTGTGGAATCTAATCTGAGAGATCTGGGTTTGATTCCCCACTCCTCCACTTGCAGCTACTGGAATGGCCTTGAGTCAGCCATAGCTCTCATAGGAGTTGTCCTTGAAAGGGCAGCTGCTGTAAGAGCCCTTTCAGCTCCACCTACCTCATAGGGTGTCTATTGTGGGGGGGGGAAAGGAAATTGTGACTGCTCTGAGTTTCAGAGTATAGGGCAGGATATAAATCCAATATCATCATCTTCTTCTTCTTCTTCTTCAGCAGTTCTCTCAGAGCTCTCTCAGCCCCACCTACCTCACAGGGTATCTGTTGCGGGGAAGGGAAGGGAAAGGAGACTGTAAACTACTCTGAGACTCTGAGGAAAGGGTGGGGTATAAGTCAAATATCCTCTTCCTCCTCCTTGTATATAAACTGAGAGGTCTTGAGAAGATTTTCCCCCCCACTGAGTTCTAATAAAGCAGGAGTCTCTCCTGTGAGGTATCATTGATTCACCATTGTTCACAAATGCCAGCTACATGATTGTGGCTTGAACTACATGTATGTTGCAGATGCCCTTAATGGCTCATTGTTGTTCTTTTTTTCATGTCTTCCCAGCCATGACAATGCAGTTCATAAGCCATCGGTTCCCTGACTACCATGATCCCACCATTGGTAAGTTGAGTCTACTTTGTTTCTTGGATTTCTCAGAACCTCCTCATAATCCCTGGGCCAAAGGAGGCCCGTCTGAAAGCGACCAGAGACAGGGCCTTTTCGATTGCAGCCCCCTGTGGGTGGAACCAGCTTCCGGAGGAGGTGAGGGCCCTGCGGAACCTTGAACAGTTCCGCAGGGCCTGTAAAACAGCCCTCTTCCGGTTGGCATACAACTGATCGATACCGGGATGCCTGAATATTTAAACTTATGAACATCAGAATATTGAACACTGGAATACTTGAAGAATTGACTTAAGGAAAAGGTAGCATAGTATATTGATGTGAGTTTTATGTATTTTTATGTATTTTATTGTATAATCATTAATGTATTTTAAACTGATTTACTGTTAGCATTCTGTATTGTAAGCCGCCCTGAGCCCGCTTTGGTGGGGTAGGGTGGGATATAAATCAAACAAATAAATAAATAATGCAGCCAGTATCTAGAGAGCAATAAGAGAGGGCTTTTAAGGTGGTCTAATTCAACCCTCTGCTTAATACATTAAATCTAAAAGTCCCAGTTTCCCAACAGATGGCTACTCCTATCTCTGCTTGAAGAGTTCTATTCCGAAATGGGAAAAGGAACTGATCAATTAAATGTAAATATATTTGCATATGATCATAATCACAATAGTTGCTTTCATGAGACATTAAAGGAAGTTGGATACCTAACAAAATGCTATAAGGAAAATATTGTCATCGTCGTCGTCATCATCATCATAATCAATATGAAGCTGCCTTCTACTGAATCAGACCCTCGGTCCATCAAAGTCAGTCTTGTCTGCTCAGACTGGCAGCAGCTCTCCAGGCTGAGTTTTTTCATGCCTATTTGCCTGGACCCTTTTTAGTTGGAGATGCTGGGGATTGAACCTGGGACCTTCTGCTTTCCAAGCAGATGCACTACCACTGAGCCACCGCCCCTCCTCTTGAACAGCTGAGGTTTTTCACGCCTATTTGCCTGGATCCTTTTTAGTTGGAGATGCTGGGGACTGAACCTGGGATCTTCTGCTTACCAATCAGATGCTCTGCCACTGAGCCACCGTCCCTCCCCTTGAACAGCTGAGGTTTTTCATGCCTATTTGCCTGGACCCTTTTTAGTTGGAGATGCCGGGGATTGAACCTGGGACCTTCTGCTTCCCAAGCAGATGCTCTACCACTGAGCCACCGTCCCTCCTCTTGAACAGCTGAGGTTTTTCATGCCTTTTTGCCTGGACCCTTTTTAGTTGGAGATGCTGGGGATTGAACCTGGGACCTTCTGCTTCCCAAGCAGATGCTCTACCACTGAGCCACCGTCCCTCCCCTTGAACAGCACGATAACTGAAGGGTCAGCATAAAGTCTATAATTTCGGACACAATCAGGCTAGCCTGGCCTATCCAGGTCAGTGCTATCATAAGGACTAGAGCCTTTTGGGGAAGGCTTAGATCCTCAAGAATCTGTGCCCTTTTACCAAATTATGTATCCTTTCTGCACTCAGGTTATTTGGCTTCTATTTTGAGTCTAGTAGGTTCCAGCAACAACAACATACCCAGGGATTGTTTTTGTCGAAAAGCCCAAGAGGAACTCATTTTCATGTTAGGCCACGCCTTCTGACATCACCATTGTGTTCACGCGGGGCTTTTTTGCAGAAAAAGCCCAACAGGAACTCATTTGCATATTAGGCCACACCCCCTGATGCCAAGCCAGCCAGAACTGTGTTCCTACTCAAAAAAAAGCCCTGAATATACCTAATGTTGCCAGGTCCAGATTGGGAAAACACCTGGACACTTTGGGGGTGAAATATATGAAAGGAAAGCTTTGGGGCCTCAGCAGCATATAATACTATACAGGTTTTTTTTTTTTTGTAGAAAAAGCTCAGCAGGAACTCATTTGCGTATTAGGCCACACTTCCTTATGCCAAGCCAGCCGGAGTTGGAACTTGAAATAAAAACGAATCATTTTGATTCAAAATTAATCCATTTATTTGAGAACTAGCGGTCTGGGATAGAAGCCGATTGAGTTTGATACATTCCAAGGCTACGCTTGGTATTTTGTAGTGCACATGAAAGCAAAACAATAAAATCATTCTCACACCCAGAGAGACAGTTGTCTGTTCCCATACCTCCTTATCTCGTTCCCAGGGAAGGAACCCCGCTGGTTACCTTGGGGCAAGCCATCTTCAAAGGCTCAAGGCGCCTGCTGGTGCCAAGTGAGGAATTCCTCACTTGTGGTTTGCAACTGTCCCTCTCTGTTTGAAAGGCAGATCTTTATTCCCATGGTTAGTAATAGCAAACAAAATGGCATTAGTTAGGGCAAGAGAACACATATAATCAAGGTACATTCTAAGGTAAGTTACAAGGTCTGACATGCATTCCTGTGCATTCCTGCTCAAACCACAACAACGAAAAGCCCTTATGCTATACAATCCACCTTCCAAAAGAGGCATTTCCCCCTCAGGGGAACCGATCTTTGCTGTCTGAAGACCAGCTGCAATTCCAGAATCCCTCCAGCTGGGTGATCTCCGGCAACCCTAGACATTCACCCTCTTGCGAAGGGTGCTCAAAAAGGACTTGGATCCAGAGGACTTAGCCGTGTTAGTCCGTTGCTGCAAAACAGTAAAGTCCAGTTGCACCTTTAAGACTAACCAGTTCTGGAAAGCTCACTCAGCTCCAACAAAAGAGCAATGGTATGAAAAATTGTGGCATTTCTGGAAGGAAAGGTCCCCTGTACAAGCACCAGTCATTTCCGACTCTGGGGTGAAGTTGCTTCCACAACGTTTTCTCTGCAGACTTTTTTCGGGGTGCTTTGCCATTGCCTTCCCCAGTCATCTACGCTTCCCCCCCCCCCCCAGCAAGCTGGATCCTCATTTGACCGACCTCGGAAGGATGGAAGGCTGAGTCAACCTCGAGCCGGCTTCCTGAAAACCCAGCTTCCGTCGGGGATTGAGCTCAGGTTGTGAGCAGTACTGCAGTTTTAACACTCTGCGCCACAGGGCTCTTATATAAAGCCCTACACTTTAACCACTATACCAGTGGGGTTGAGCATGGAATGTTCATACCCGGCCGAGGCAGCTTTGACTCCCAAAAGCTTTGACTTTCCCTGCAACAATTATCTTTCACTTTTCATCAGGCAGACTTTTTACAGGGTGGTTTGCCATTGCCTTCCCCAGTTATCTACACTTTCCCCCCAGCAAGCTGGGGACTCATTTTACTGACCTCAGAAGAATGGAAGGCTGAGTCAACCTCGAGCCGGCTACCTGAAAACCCAGCTTCCACTGGGGATCGAACTCAGGTCATGAGCAGAGCTTAGGACTGCAGTACTGCAGCTTTAACACTGCGCCATGGGGCTCTTCTACATAGTGGCATTTCTACATAATGGGTAAAGCATTGAATAATCCCTTTTTTGATGACAAGGACCTGGAACAAAAAGACACGAGGATTTTGAATACAATTGGGAACAAGTTCTTTTCTATCTTAAAGAAAAAGGTTTTATATACGTGAAACAATGGCACCATCAAGGGTGTGGCCTAGTAAGCAAATAAGTTCCTGCTGTTTTTTTCTACAAAAAAGCCCAGCAGGAATTCATTTGCATATTAGGCCACACCCAATGACACCCAATGGCCTTGGGTCAGCCATAGCTCTCTTATCTGGGAGAACCAGGTTTGATTCCCCACTCCTCCACTTGCACCTGCTGGAATGGCCTTGGGTCAGCCATAGCTCTGGCAGAGGTTGTCCTTGAAAGGGCAGCTGCTGTGAGAGCCCTCTCCAGCCCCACCCACTTCACAGGGTGTCTGTTGTGGGGGAGGAAGGGAAAGGAGATTGTGAGCCGCTCTGAGACTCTTCGGAGTGGAGGGCGGGATATAAATCCAATATCTTCATCTACCTCACAGGGTGCCTGTTGTGGGGGAGGAAGGGAAAGGAGATTGTGAGCCGCTCTGAGACTCTTTTACACAGAGTCTCAGAGTGGCTTACAATCGCCTTGCCTTTCTCTCTCCACAACAGACACCCTGTGAGAGCCAGTTTGGTGTAGTGGTTAAGTGTGCGGACTCTTACCTGGGAGAACCGGGTTTGATTCCCCACTCCTCCACTTGCACCTGCTGGAATGGCCTTGGGTCAGCCATAGCTCTGGGAGAGGTTGTCCTTGAAAGGGCAGCTGCTGTGAGAGTTCTCACAGGGTGTCTGTTGTGGGGGACGAAGATAAAGGAGATTGTGAGCCACTCTGAGACACTGAGATTCGGAGTGGAGGGCGGGATATAAATCCGATATCATCTTCTTCTTCTTCTTTGCATATTAGGCCACACCCCCATGATGCAGCCAATCCTCCAAGAGCTTACAGGGCTTTTAATACAGGGCCTACTGTCAGCTTTTGGAGGATTGGCTACATCAGGGGTATGTGGCCTAATATGCAAAGGAGTTCCTGCTATTAAAAAAGAAGCCCTGAAGACATGGCATTGGTGGCAGAGCGGGTTGAGAGGTCAGAGAGTTCACTTCCAATGAGCGCTGCTCCATTCATTCATTTTATATTTATTTTATTTATCCGGCTTATATCCTGCCCTCCCTGCCAAAACAGGCTAAGGGCGGCTTACATATTCATAAAACATCACACAGAAACCAGTTAAGCCAACATACTCCTAGTCAGGCCTCGGATTCAGAAGGAGCTCACAGGAGCACAGCTCCTGAACCTTTCTGAGGGTTCCTCCTCTTCCTCCCCACCTACCTTGCCCATTGAATAGTCAGTGCAGCTTCATAACAATCCCCGGATTAGGAGAGCGGGCAGCCAGCCAGCCACCAGGGGCTTTGCCACGCCCCCAGCAGCCCTCGTTAACCCCTAGAGAAGCCCATGCCACCCTTTCTCCACTTCTTATATGATTTTGGGTGATGAGTGGCTTGCTGGCCTTTTGAGAGAGCCAGTTTGGTGTAGCAGTTAAGTGCGCAGATTCTTATCTGGGAGAACCGGATTTGATTCCCCACTCCTCCACTTGCACCAGCTGGCATGGCCTTGGGTCAGCCATACCTCTCGCAGGAGTTGTCCTTGAAAGGGTAGCTTCTGTGAGAGCCCTCTCAGCTCCACCCACCTCACAGGGTGTCTGTTGTGGGGGAAGAAGACATGGGAGATTGTAAGCCTCTCTGAGTCTCTGATTCAGAGAGAAGGGTGGGATATAAATCTGCAATTCTTCTTGACTGTGGGTGGCCAAGGAGAGCCCCAGGTGAGCAAGGCCTGCTTGGTCTGGCTGGATGTCTAGCCAGCCCAAGCAGGCCTCACTTGCCTGGGGCTCTCCTTTCTTGCATCGGGTTGCTTTTGGCTGGGGGCGGGGGGGGGGGGGGTTGGCTGCATACGCTAATGAATTATGCTCACGAGCTCCGCCACCTCTTTTTCTACAAAACGACCCCTGCTCCTCATTCATTAAAAAACATAAAAGCAATTCCAGGTGCTATGCAAAATGGGATCCAATTCTAAGCAAATTACTCCCCTCTGTTCTGATTGTTCTAATTGCCCCTGCAGTCCTGCCATGTTGAAAGGGAATGCCAGTTTCCATCAGACCCTTCTGTTTGATCCTAGGGAGGCGGTGGAGGGGGGGGTGTTATAAATTCTCCGCATCACTTTTAAAAGGGAACAGTGAGTAATGACCCCAGAGGTACCCTTCTGGATATTCACAGGACACATCTATCACCTGGGATTAACATTGCGGAGCATTCTGTGCTGACAGATGGCTGAAAGCAAACATTTATCTGGCTATAAAGGAGATAGCTTTAATGAAAGGTTTTTTTAAAAAGGAAGGAAGGAAAGAAAGAAAGAAAGAAAGAAAGAAAGAAAGAAAGAAAGAAAGAAAGAAAGAAAGATGATGAGGGAGGGAGGGAGGGGAGGGAGGGAGGAAGGAAGGAAGGAAGGAAGGAAGGAAGGAAGGAAGGAAGGAAGGAAGGAAGGAAGGAGGGAAGGAGGGAAGGAGGGAAGGAAGGAAGGAAGGAAGGAAGGAAGGAAGGGAGGGAGGGAGGGGAGAGAAAGGAAAGAAAGAAAGAAAGAAAGAAAGAAAGAAAGAAAGAAAGAAAGAAAGAAAGAAAGAAAGAAAGAAAGATAGATGAGGAGGGAGGGAGGGAGGGAGGGAGGAAGGAAGGAAGGAAGGAAGGAAGGAAGGAAGGAAGGAAGGAAGGAAGGAAGGAAGGAAGGAAGGAAGGAAGGAGGGAAGGAGGGAAGGAAGGAAGGAAGGAAGGAAGGGAGGGAGGGAGAAAGGAAGGAAGGAAGGAAGGAAGGAAGGAAGGAAGGAAGGAAGGAAGGAAGGAAGGAAGGAAGGAAGGAAGGAAGGAAGGAAGGAAGGAAGGAAGGAAGGAAGGAAAATAGATGAGGAAGGGAGGGAGAGATGGAAAGAAATACATTCCCCTAGCCACCATCTGGCTTGTCTTGGATAAGAATGTTAAAGAGACAAATGCCTTCACCAAGGGTCATTGGAGGCTTCAAGAGCCACACAATATTTTAGTAAAAAGCACATGTGGCTTCCAAGCCACAGTTTAATAATTAATAATAATAATAAATTTGTATCCCGCCCTCCCCGCCGAAGCAGGCTCAGTGTGGCCACCCCTGTTCCATAACGATGGTAGAATTCATCGACCTGGGGTCTGATTCAATCTAAGAAGGCATCATGTATTTTGACAGGATGTCCCGTGTTTGTATTTATGTGATAAACTGTAACAATCACTCAGACAGCCTTCTATTATTGTAATGAGCGGGGCTGATTCTTTTGTGCCTACTCTCCAGAAACGATTTTCATCGTTACAGTAAACAATATTATTAGATAGACAATTGCTTATACCCAGGAAGTGGGCATTTACACAACATTTCCCATTAAAAGTCTCCAGCTAGGCTACGTTATTTGGCAAAAGCGCAGTTGGAGGGGGTGGCGGAGAAGGGTGTTTGGAAGCACGAATCTTCTTGCATGGCTTCCTTGAGCCATATGCAAAGAATATTTCCGAAGACCTCCCTTCAAGAAAATGAAATGATTTCCACTCTGCATCTCGGGTTTAATTGCGCAGATTAACGGAAGCAATTTCCAAGCGCCAGCGGAAGGCATCCTCTTCTGGAACGAATGGGGTACAAACAATTGTTCACTCCGAGCAAATTACCTGGCAGTCTTGTCGGGCATTTCCATACTCGGCAATTCAAGGGAGGAGGAAGCAAGTTGGAGAAGCTCCAAGATGCTCAACGGCCACATGAATGATCTCAAAATGAATGTACGAGCATGGGAATGAGATGGCAAAAGCAGACGGCTGGTTTGGGGCGATGACGCAGCAGGAGGCTTGCTGGCCAAGAAGCAGCTGGAGTCTAGACACCTTTAGGCATTTTGGAATCGTAGCAAAATATTAACACTTGCTTTCTTCTCAAGACTTCTGGAAGCTTCCCAATCTCTAGAAGCTTGGCAACATGGGACTTTTTTTTTTGTGGGGAGGAGGGATGCATCAAGCTATAGCCAATTTATGAGGACATAAGAACATAAGAGAAGCCCTGTTGGATCAGGCCAATGGTCCATCCAGTCCAACACTCTGTGTCACATAAGAACATAAGAGAAGCCATGTTGGGATCAGGCCAAAGGCCCATCCAGTCCAACATTCTGTGTCACATAAGAACATAAGAGAAGCCATGTTGGATCAGGCCAAAGGCCCATCCAGTCCAACATTCTGTGTCACATAAGAACATAAGAGAAGCCCTGTTGGATCAGGCCAATGGTCTATCCAGTTCAACACTCTGTGTCACATAAGAACATAAGAGAAGTCATGTTGGATCAGGCCAAT
>NC_083226.1:173278552-173317689 GCF_032191835.1 Heteronotia binoei
CTCTGCAGCTTAGAGGGAACATTGCTTGAGAGTGTAGTGGTGAAGTGTGCGGAACTCTTATCTGGGAGAAGCATGTTTGATTCCCCACTCCTCCACTTGCAGCTGCTGGAATGGCCTTGTGTCAGCCATAGCTCTTGTAGGAGTTGTCCTTGAAAGGGCAGCTGCTGTGAGAGCTCTCTCAGCCCCACTCACCTCACAGGGTGTCTGTTGTGGGGGGAGAAGGTAAAGGAGATTGTGAGCCGCTCTGAGTCTCTGATTCAAAGAGAAGGGCAGGGTATAAGACTGCAATTCTTCTTCTTGAGACCCCTGGAGAGCCGCTGCCAGTCTGAGTAGACTTTGATGGGACCGAGGGTCGGATTCAGTAGAAGGCAGCTTCATATGTTCAACATCTGACGCTCATGTCTTGAGGCTCTCAAACATCTGCCGTTTATTCTATGTGGTTCTTACATTAAGCAAGTTTGGCCACTCCCGTTGCGGAGGAATAAATAACCTTTGGGACAGAACAAGTAATGTTGGCTATGTCCAGGTTACAGTTCTGTTTGAGGGGAGATGTGTGCAGCCCGACGGGTGCAAAAGAACTCTGTACGTGATTAATGATGACACTAGATGATGTGTGTCTCTCCACTCCTTCTCCGACAGCTTTCGCTTTCCTTAAGCACTTTAGGTCTGAGCGATCAGCTGCGACGGGGCAATTGTATTTCCCAGCCTAGAGGGGCGGGCTCAGGGCCCTCAAGGGGAAGAGACCAATTAACCCTTGACCTTGAAGCAGCTGCATCAGTTGGGGGAACAGGAGGGAAGAGAAGACGCTGAAAGGGGAAAAGAACCCGGCCTATTGTCCTTGCCGGTCTTTGTTGCTCAGAAGGAGACGTTGCTCATGCAAGACATTTATCTGAGGAAGGTGAAAGGCAGTTTTTTGGAAAGGCGGGATTTTTCTGGTTTGGCCTTGCCAACCTAACACTGGTCTGCATCGTGTTCCATTAGAAGAAGACGACGACTGCAGATTTATACCCTGCCCTTCTCTTTGAATCAGAGCCTCAGAGCAGTTTACAATCTCCTTTTCCCCCACAACAGACCACCCTGCGAGGTGGGGGAGGCTGAGAGAGCTCTCCCAGAAGCTGCCCTTTCAAGGACAACTCCAATGAGAGCCATGACTAACCCAAGGCCATCCCAGCAGCTGCAAGTGGAGGAGTGGGGAATCAAACCCGGTTCTCCCAGATAAGAGTCCGTGCACTTAACCACTACACCAAACTGGCTCTTTTAAAAGACTCTGTATGCCCAGAGGACTATATAGGTCTTTGGGAATACAGAGGCCTTTAAAAGAGCCCAAAGGGCCATATTGGGTTTTTAGAAGAAGAAAAAGAAGGAGAAGGAGAAGAAGAAGGAGGAGGAGGAGGAGAAGGAGAAGAAGAACAACAAGGAGAAGAAGGAGGAGGAGAAGAAGGAGGAGAAGAACAACAAGGAGAAGAAGGAAAAGGAGAAGAAAAAGAAGGAGGAGGAGGAGGAGAAGGGAAGGATGTGTGGGGCTCTTTTAGGGTTGCCGCGTTTGGGTTGGAAAACACCTGGAGACGTTGGGGGGTGGAGCCAGGAGAGGGCGGCGTTGGGGAGGGGAGGGGCCTGAGCAGGGTCCAATGGCGTAGAGCCCACCCTTCCAAGCAGCCATTTTCTCCAGGGGAGCTGATCTCTGCCAGCTGGAGGTCACTTGTCAAAGCAGGAGAGTTCCAGGCCCCACCTGGAGGCTGGCCACCCTAGCGCTCCTGAACTGAAAATAGTTTCCCGTTCAAGGTCATCTTTTCCTGCTTGAGTGCTAACCTAATTCAGGACAGTTCAATGGGGGAAAAAAGGGTTGCCAGCTTATAGGGTTACCAGCCTCCAAGTGGCACCTGCTGGGCTTTTTTTTAACAGTGGGAACTCCTTTGCATATTAGGCCACACCTATGTAGCCAATCCCCCAAGAGCTTACAGGGTTCTTCTTACAAGGCCTACTGTAAGCTCTTGGAGGATTGGCTACATCAGGGGTGTGTGGCCTGATAGGCAAAGGAGGTCCTGCTAGAATTCCTTACAGGGCTCTTCTCACAGGGCCTGCTGTAAGCTCCAGGAGGACTGGGCTACATCAGGGGTGTGTGGCCTAACAGGCAAAGGAGGTCCTGCTAGAATTCCTTACAGGGCTCTTCTCACAGGGCCTGCTGTAAGCTCCAGGAGGATTGGCTACATCAGGGGGGTGTGGGCCTAATAGGCAAAGGAGGTCCTGCTAGAATTCCTTACAGGGCTCTTCTCACAGGGCCTGCTGGAAGCTCCAGGAGGATTGGCTACATCAGGGGGGTGTGGCCTAATAGGCAAAGGAGGGTCCTGCTAGAATTCCTTACAGGGCTCTTCTCACAGGGCCTGCTGTAAGCTCCAGGAGGATTGGCTGCATGAGGGGTGTGTGGCCTAACAGGCAAAGGAGGTCCTGCTAGAATTCCTTACAGGGCTCTTCTCACAGGGCCTGCTGGAAGCTCCAGGAGGATTGGCTACATCAGGGGGGTGTGGCCTAATAGGCAAAGGAGGTCCTGCTAGAATTCCTTACAGGGCTCTTCTCACAGGGGCCTGCTGTAAGCTCCAGGAGGATTGGCTGCATGAGGGGTGTGTGGCCTGATAGGCAAAGGAGTTCCTGCTACCAAAACCCCAGTGGACCTGGAGATTTCAGGCTATTTACATTTGATGATGGGCATAATCTAGGGGGTGTGACCTAATATGCAAATAAGTTTCTGCTGGGCTTTTTCTACAATGGGACCCACTGGTAGCTTCCTTCTCCCACCGAGCGTCATTCTCATCTGGGTCAAATTGGCGAAAGCTGTGGGATTCTCCTCATGCAGGGCCCACTCACCCACTAGGCAAACTAGGCGGTTGCCTAGGTTGCCAAGGGGGGGCACTAAATTGGGCTTCCCCTCCCTCCAGTTTGGTGTAGTGGTGAAGTGTGCGGACTCTTATCTGGGGAGAACCGAGTTTGATTCCCCACCCCTCCACTTGCAGCTGCTGGAATGGCCTTGGGTCAGCCATAGCTCTGGCAGAGGTTGTCCTTGAAAGGGCAGCTGCTGTGAGAGCCCTCTCCAGCCCCCACCCACCTCACAGGGTGTCTGTTGTGGGGGAGGAAAGGAAAGGAGATTGTAGGCCGCTCTGAGACTCTTCGGAGTGGAGGGCGGGATATAAATCCAATATCTTCATCTACCTCACAGGGTGTCTGTTGTTGCGGAGGAAGGTAAAGGAGATTGTGAGCCACTCTGAGACTCTTCGGAGTGGAGGGCGGGATATAAACCCCAATATCTTCATCTACCTCACAGGGTGTCTGTTGTGGGGGAGGAAGGGTAAAGGAGATTGTGAGCCACTCTGAGACTCTTCGGAGTGGAGGGCAGGATATAAATCCAATATCTTCATCTACCTCACAGGGTGTCTGTTGTGGGGGAGGTAGGTAAAGGAGATTGTGAGCCGCTCTGAGACTCTTCGGAGTGGAGGGCGGGATATAAATCCAATATCTTCTTCTTCTTCTTCTTCTACTAGTACCCAAAACAACTGCCTAGTTTCCCTCCCTGCCCCCCGCCTCCGCCAACTCCTTCCCCCGCCTGCCCCGATCCCACCCGTCCCCCGAAGGGCGTCTCATGGCGAGTGCGGGTGAGGGAGTGAGCGGAGTGTGCCAGGGGTGCTGGAGTGGGGGACGCCTGCCTGACACGCCATGCAAGAGTCAGTTTGGTGTAGCGGTGAAGTGTGCAAACTCTTATCTGGGAGAACCGGGGTTTGATTCCCCACTCCTCCACTTGCACCTGCTGGAATGGCCTTGGGTCAGCCATAGCTCTGGCAGAGGTTGTCCCTTGAAAGGACAGCTGTTGTGAGAGTCCTCTCAGCCGCACCCACCTCACAGGGTGTCTGTTGTGGGGGGAGAAGAGATAGGAGATTGTAAGCCGCTCTGCGACTCTGATTCAGAGAGAAGGGCAGGCTATAAATCTGCAGTCTTCTTCTTCTTAAGAACATAAGAGAAGCCATGTTGGATCAGGCCAATGGCCCATCCAGTCCAACACTGTGTCACACAGTGGCCAAAAATATCTCTCTCTCTCTCTCTCTCTCTCTCTCCTTCTCCTCTCTCTCCTCTCTCTCTCTCTCTCATATATATATATATATATATATATAATATATATATACATACACACAACACACTGTGGCTAATAGCCACTGATGGACCTCTGCTCCATATTTTTATCCAATCCCCTCTTGAAGCTGTCTATGCTTGTGGCCGCCACCACCTCCTGTGGCAGTGAATTCCACATGTTAATCTCCCTTTGAGTGAAGGACTTCCTTTTATCCGTTTATAACCCGACTGCTCAGCAATTTCATCGAATTCTTCTTTGGGCCGGCGCTTGTCCTCATGCCAGTGGAACAGAAATGTTGGTGGGTTTTTTCAGTGACAAAACCCCAGAACCACACCAAAGAAAAGCAACGCTCTTCATGCCACCGTTTCCTGCCTCTCTCCCTCTGCACAAAAAAAAACATGAGTCATTTCTAACATCCGCAGTCTGAACCCACTTCCCAAACAGGCTTTAATATAATAATTAATCGCGCCGGAGTCACATTTCCGCCGAAGCGTTCACTTCGGAAGGTATACATGAACAAGGCTCTCCTGGTTAATCACGACCCGACTCCTCCTGCGCACGAGAATAGCAGGTAGCAATTTCATTCCACCGTCAACCCTATGGTTTTGCGACCAAGTGGGAGATTAAGGGCAGCAATGATTCACTTGCTATCATTGCGGAGAGATCAATTAAAGCCGCAATTCTGCCTTGCATTTAGAAGAACTTCCGGCTTGAGCGGAAATAAAAGGGCCAGAGGTTGAACGTAGGAATATATGAAGCTGCCTTATACTGAACCAAACCGTCGGTCCATCAAAGTCGGTATTGTCTACTCAGACTGGCAGCGGCTGTCCAGAGCAGGGGTGGTCAAACTGTGGCTCGGGAGCCACATGTGGGCTCTTTTACACATTATTGTGTGGCTCTTGAAGCCCCCACGGCCCCGTCATTCGGCAGCTTGGGGAAAGCATTTGTCATAAAATCAACTCGCCGAGCCAGCCAGCAGCGTGGAGAATGTATTTTGCTTTCTTTTGACCTCTTCCCTCCCTCCCCCATTTATTTTTTCTTCCTCCCTCCCGTCCTGCTCTCCAACATCAGATAGATCAAAGCGGGCAGCCATGTTGGTCTGAAGCAGTTGAACAAAGTAGGAGTCAAGTGCGTCTTTAAGGCCAACTTTGTTGGTCTTAAAGGCGCACTTGACTCCTACTTTGTTCTCCAACATCAGATGTTCATGTCTTGCAGCTCAAACATCTGATGTTTTATTCTATGTGGTTCTTACATTAAGCAAGTCCAGCCACCCCCCTTCTCCAGAGTCTCAAGCTGAAGTTTTTCACACATATTTGGCTGGACCCCTTTTTAGTTGGAGATGCCAGGGATTGAACCTGGACCTTCTGCTTACCAAGCAGATGCTCTACCATATAGCTACCGTCCCTCCCTTATAGGTCATATGAAGCTGCCTTATACTGAATCAGACTCTCGGTCCATCAAAATCAATACTGTCTACTCAGACTGGCAGTAGCTCTCCAGGGTCTCAAGCTGAGGTTTTTCACGCCTATTTGCCTGGACCCTTTTTAGTTGGAGATGCTGGAGATTGAATCTGGGACCTTCTGCTTACCAAGCAGATGCTCTACCACTGAGCCACCATCCCTCCCCTTGAACAACTGAGGTTTATCACACCTATTTGCCTGGACCCTTTTTAGTTGGAGATGCCAGGGATTGAACATGGGACCTTCTGCTTATCAACCAGATGCTCTACCACTGAGCCACCATCCCTCCCCTTGAACAGCTGAGGTTTATCACACCTATTTGCCTGGACCCTTTTTAGTTGGAGATGCTGGAGATTGAATCTGGGACCTTCTGCTTACCAAGCAGATGCTCTACCACTGAGCCACCATCCCATTGTAAAAAATTCTCTTCCTTCTCTCCAAAGTTGGACCTACAATAAGGGTCAGCAAGGCAACCTCCTGGACTACCAAATTACAAGGGATTAGGGTTGCAAACCTACAGGTGGGACCTGGAGATCTCCTACTATTACACAGGATCCCCAGATGCTCTAGTGATGAGCCACTAAGGTCTTTCCCAACACCTCCTGCCTGGTCCTTTTGACTGGAGATGCTAGGGATTGAACCTGGGACCTTCTGCATGCCAAGCAGATGCTCTAGTGATGAGCCACTGGCTGCCTTCAGTAAGCCAGCTAGTGATAAGCCACTGGCTGCCTTCAGTAAGGTTTCTGTTTGCTTCAATAGGCTCTGAATGCTTATATCTGTACAACCAAGGTGATTAGGGGGCTGGAGCCCCTTCCTTATGAGGAAAGGTTGAAAAGTCTGGGACTCTTCAGTTTAGAAAAGAGATGATGGGGGTATTTACTAGCAGTGAAGCCCATTGTAAGAAGAAATACAATGGGCCCTAGAAAAATATTGAGGGGGGGTGATGAATGTGTAGAAAGGAAGGAAGGTAGACAAACAGAATGAAAGAACAAGAAAGAGAGACAGAGAAAGAATGAGAGAAAGAACAGTAGGAAAAAGATGGGGAGAAAGGAGCACAAGAAAGAAAAAGTAAAGGAAGGTAGAAAAAAAGAAATAAAAAGGCAGAAAGGCAAGAGATAGAGAAAAAAAAATGAGAGAAAGAACAGAAGGGAGTAAAAAAAGGGAAAAAAGAAGTGAGAGAAAAATGAGAAGAAGGAAGATAAAAAGAAAAAGACAGAAAGTGATGGAGAAAGAATGAGGAAGGAAGGAAGGAAGGAAGGAAGGAAGGAAGGAAGGAAGGAAGGAAGGAAGGAAGGAAGGAAGGAAGGAAGGAAGGGAGGAGGGAGGGAGGGTTATGGACAGAGCTTTTTTGTAGCAGGAACTCCTTTGCATATTAGGCCACACAACCCGATGCTGTCCAATAGCATATTTTCAGAAAATGCTCCTCCTGACTGTGCAAGGCTGCATCCCTCATTAACTACCTGGGAATCTCTATCTGCATGTCTCAGAACAAATTGCTAGCCAGGATCCAGCGTCCCCCCCCTCCGCCCCACACACAAATCCTCTCTAGCTAGAGCATACCCACCTTCCCAGGCTCAGAAGGACCAGAGCAAGTGAGAGAATCTATTGACCAAGGAAACATATCAATTTTCTTGCTGTAATCCCTGGCTATCTAGAGGCCCACCAATCATCCATTCACAGTTAATTCAGGCCGCCAAATTCACGGCACTCCACACCACACCACATCAACCTGCCAGAAGTATTTCTATCCTCAAAATGTCCCTGATGAAATTGGAAGGAAAACACCGGTGGGAACATTATTTTCCCTGTTCAAGACCTACTGAAATGGAGTATGCCCTAGGCAGATCTGTAGGCAATGAACGCCAGGCTTTTTGAACGTGAGAGATAGTTTTACAATTAGAGCAGAGTCAGTAATTTTTTTTTCTTTTTCCTTTTTGTATTGCTCGGTACGGTTTGCTCGTTTGTTCTCTTGATTTGCATGTCTATTGTTTCCTTATCGGAGACTTAAGCACTTCAGCTGCGTGGCACCGCCTGAATTCTGAGGACTTAATTAATTTTAATATAATATCCTATGGCACAATTTGCTTTTCAAAAAGGAATTAACTTCGGAGCTGTTGAGCGGCAGAAGTAAATAAATACACACCAGATAGGCTGCTGAGAGAATGGCATTCGTGTGCCAAGCTTGATTTGCATTTATATAGTTGTCGTAATTGTAATGAGGAGCAATTTGCAACATGTATTGTAAGGCAGAGTAAGAGTTGTTAGCCAATCCCCCTAAATTCAGACAGATACGGAAATGCACTGAATGCAGAGGTTAACAGGTCAACAACCACACTCTGCAAAGGGCTGAAGAATGGACAGTAGAGTTGCCAAGTCTCTCAAATGGCTAAAGCGTCCGAGAAAGCCATAGAGTTCTCCCAGAAATGCCTAGAGCAGCTGGCGCACAACATCGCTGGCGCAATGACATCACTTCTGGTGGGTTGGGAACTTCCCAGGCTGGGGAATCCCCGCCCAGACCGGAGGCTTGGCAGCCCTAATAGACAGCTTCACGAAGGGATTGGATCAACATCTGGAGCAGAGGTCCATCAGTGGCTATTAGCCACAGTGTATTGCTTGAACTCTCTATCTGGGGCAAGTGATGCTCTGTATTCTTGGTGCTTGGGGGACACAGTGGGAGGGTTTTAGTGTTCTGGTCCCACTGGTGGACCTCCTGCTGGCACCTGGGTTTTTTGGCCACTGTGTGACACAGAGTGTTGGACTGGATGGGCCATTGGCCTGATCCAACATGGCTTCTCTTATGTTCTTATGTGACACAGAGTGGTGGACTGGATGGGCCACTGGCCTGATCCAACATGGCTTCTCTTATGTTCTTATGTGACGCAGAGTGTTGGACTGAATGGGCCATTGGCCTGATCCAACATGGCTTCTCTTATGTTCTTATGTGACACAGAGTGTTGGACTGAATGGGCCATTGGCCTGATCCAACAGGGCTTCCCTTATGTTCTTATGCTGATCTCCATATTGAGGAGGGGCTGTGGTTCAGTGGTAGAGCATGGAAACGCTTTTGATTTAATTTCAACCCATTGGTTCTGGTCTTACCTTCTGGAGCAACATAAAACAACTCCACACCATCCTGCGTATGACAGCCCTTGAAGATGGTGATTATAAAATATCATAACAACATAAGAGAAGCCATTTTGGATCAGGCCAATGGTCCATCCAGTCCAGCACTCTTTCACACACTGACCAGAAAACCAGGTGCCATCAGGAGGTCGACCAGTGGGGACAGGTTTTTTGGCCACTGTGTGAGGGACTGTTGGACTAGATAGACCATTGGTCTGATCCAGGGCTTTTTGTGTAACAGGAATTCCTTTGCCTGTTAGGCCACACACCCCTGATGTAGCCAATCCTCCTGGAGCTTACAGGGCTCTTAGTACAAGGCCTGCTGTAAGCTCCAGGAGGATTGACTACATCAGGGGTGTGTGGCCTAATAGGCAAAAGAGTCCCTGCTACAAAAAAGCCCTGGCCTGATCCAACAAGGCTGATCCAACATTGGCCTAATCGCACACCATAGCTAAGACAAGAATGCAGCTGCTGCAAAGTGGTGGGTCCTTCTGTACTTCGTTGGAACTCTCTGTCTGGAGCAGTGATGCTCTGTATACTTGGTGCTTGGAGGGGGGCACAGTGGGAGGGCTTCTAGTGTCCTGGCCCCTTCTGATGGCACGGTTTTTTGGCCGCTGTGTGACACAGAGTGTTGGATTGGATGGGCCCTTGGCCTGATCCGACATGGCTTCTCTTATGTTCTTATGTGACACAGAGTGTTGGACTGGATGGGCCCTTGGCCTGATCCGACATGGCTTCTCTTATGTTCTTATGTACCTCAGGGGCCTTGGCGGATGCCCACCAATGTCCACCTGTGAACCAGGCTCTGAGGGCAGATAAGTTTCTTTTTTGTGAACCCTCTACATTTCTGACAGGATAGCATGCATTAGCCAGCTAAGGTAATGACTCAGAGTCGCAGCAGTCTCGCCAGGTCACATCTTAGTACATGGCTGGCCATATGCTCTTGTTGATGAATGTCTTCTCTTGGGTTTAACGTGGGACGCTCTTGGCCCCATTTCTCGCCTCACAGCTGACTGCGCACGCCATCAGTCACCACAAACACACCGCCTGTCTTGCATTGTTGTTTAATTAAACAACGCAGATAATTTCCAGCCCTGCCTGCAGTATAAATATTGTCTCATGCTTCAGCTTCATTTAACCTTAACACGGAAATATGAATAATGAGATAGGGCCTGGAATATACAGCAAAGTCAAATAATCTATACAAATATTAGCCGGTGGTTATTTTCCACTTGGCTACAGGGAAGAGGATGGGTTACCCCTGTGAAAAAAAAGATAACCATCTTTTTTTTTTAAGAAAAGTTTTAAATTTTATGTAAAAATCCAATCACTAAACAAATGAAGCAACTATGAAGCAAAAGAGAGATCTTGGGGGCGTGGTCGATAACTCACTGAAAATGTCAAGACAGTGTGCGTTTGCAATAAAAAAGGCCAACACCATGCTGGGAATTATTAGGAAGGGAATTGAAAACAAATCAGCCAGTATCATAATGCCCCTGTATAAATTGATGGTGCAGTCTCATTTGGAGTACTGTGTGCAATTCTGGTCACCGCACCTCAAAAGGATATTATAGCATTGGAAAAAGTGCAAAAAAGGGCAACTAGAATGATTAAAGGTTTGGAACACTTTCCCTATGAAGAAAGGTTAAAACGCTTGGGGCTCTTTAGCTTGGAGAAACGTCGACTGCGGGGTGACATGATAGAGGTTTACAAGATAATGCATGGGATGGAGAAGGTAGAGAAAGAAGTCCTTTTCTCCCTTTCTCACAATACAAGAACTTGTGGGCATTCAATGAAATTGCTGAGCAGTCAGGTTAGAACGGATAAAAGGAAATACTTCTTCACCCAAAGGGTGATTAACATGTGGAATTCACTGCCACAGGAGGTGGTGGAGGCCACAAGCATAGCCAGCTTCAAGAGGGGATTGGATAAAAATATGGAGCAGAGGTCCATCAGTGGGTATTAGCCACAGTGTGTGTATGTATGTATATATATATATATATTATATATATATATATATATATATATATATATATATATATTGGCCGCTGTGTGACACAGAGTGTTGGACTGGATGGGCCATTGGCCTGATCCAACATGGCTTCTCTTATGTTCTTATGTGACACAGAGTGTTGGACTGGAGGGGCCATTGGCCTAATCCAACATGGCTTCTCTTATGTTCTTATGTGATTCAGAGTGTTGGACTGGATGGGCCATTGGCCTGATCCAACATGGCTTCTCTTAAGTTGGCCAGTGACTTGCAAACTGTGTTCCGTGAAACCATGCCTTCCCTTATAATTTTATTATATACAAGCATAGAGGGGATTGGATAAACATATGGAGTGGATGTCCATCAGTGTCTCTTAACCACATTGTATGTTGGAACTCTCTGTCTGGGGCAGTGATGCTCTGTATTCTTCATGCTTGGGGGAAGCAACAGTGTGAGGGCTTCCAATGTCCTGGCCCCACTGATGGACCTCCTGATGGTGCATGGCTATTTTGGCCACTGCGTGACACAGAGTGTTGGACTGGATGGACCTTTGGCCTGATCCAACATGGCTTTCTCTTATGTTCTTATGTTGTGTTTGTTTAAAACAAGTTTAGTTCCCCTTTTCACACACATGCACACAAACACAAATTCCCCTCCAGGTGGTAGTCAAAAGTCTATAAAAATGTAACCAATTAGCAAGGAGGACAGGAAAGGGCTGTATCAGTCCTTAGTTCTCATGCCCCTTTCTTACGCACCCAGGGTAAGAAATTGCTGAGCAGACAGGTTAAAACGGATAAAAGGAAGTACTTCTTCACCCAAAGGGTGATTAACATGTGGAATTCACTGCCACAGGAGGTGGTGGCGGCCACAAGCATAGCCACCTTCAAGAGGGGTTTAGATAAAAATATGGAGCACAGGTTCATCAGTGGCTATTAGCCACAGTGTGTGTGTATATATAATTTTTTTTGCCACTATGTGACACAGAGTGTTGGACTTGATGGGCCATTGGCCTGATCCAACGTGGCTTCTCTTATGTTCTTATGTGACACAGAGTGTTGGACTGGATGGGCCACTGGCCTGATCCAACATGGCTTCTCTTATGTTCTTATGTTCTTAGGGTAATGCTGATTGCCACTTTAGGGTCAGGCAGTAATTTTTCTCCAGGCGGAGTAGAACATATGATAAAACAATAAAATACAATAAAACACATTTTAAAAACAGACAACTCAACAGCACTCAGAGAAGTATTTGTGGATTTCCTGTATTGTTCAGGGGGTTTGACTAGTTGACCCTGGAGGGACCCTTCCCACTCTATGATTCTAAAGTTCTAAAAAATGAATAAAAAAAGGTAAAGGTAGTCCCCTGTGCAAGCACCAGTTGTTTCGACTCTGGGGTGACATTGCTTTCACAATGTTTCCACGGCAGACTTTTTTACGGGGTGGTTTGCCATTGCCTTCCCCTGTCATCTACACTTTTCCCCCAGCAAGCTGGGGACTCCTTTGACCGACCTCGGAAGGATGGAAGGCTGAGTCAACCTCGAGCCGGCTACCTGAACCAGCTTCCGCTGGGATCGAACTCAAGTCGTGAGCAGAGGGCTCCGACTGCAGTTCTGCAGCTTTACCACTCTGCGCCACGGGGCACAAATGAATACTCATGTCTTTTTAAGGCTTTGCTTTAAAATGACCAATCCATGGATGACAGATCCATCACTGGAGTTCTATGGCAAAACACTTAGAAGGAGTTTGGCCAACAAATTATTGTGGGATATTTTCCCCAAGGCAGGAGGTCTAAAAATCACAGCAGTAGTCTGTATTTTTGACTGTATTTTTAGAAGAGCACAAATGATTCGACACAAATCAGTGGAATCTGGGATTTCTTACGATATGAAAGGCTGAAAGAAGCCAGGCATGCTTCAGACAACCTTAACCTAAAATAACCAATGCACGTACTTCACCTTAATTCACCCCTGAGTTGAAAAATAATGTTGAAGCAACTGAGTACTCTCTGAATGTAGCCCATCAATATACTTAAGGGTGTGTATAGATGAAGCTGCGGATACTTAAATCCAGAGACTGGGCTATGAACAGCCAGGTCTTGCTACAAATTTGATTTTAAAACAAAACAAAAACTGCCACCACCTCCTGTGGCAGTGAATTCCAAGGGTGATTAACATGTGGAATTCACTGCCACAGGAGGTGGTGGCGGCCACAAGTATGGCCACCTTCAAGAGTGGTTTAGATAGAAATATGGAGCACAGGTCCATCGGTGGCTATTAGCCACAGTGTATGTGTGTATATAAAATTTTTTGCCACTGTGTGACACAGAGTGTTGGACTTGATGGGCCGTTGGCCTGATCCAACATGGCTTCTCTTATGTTCTTATGTTCAAAAACAAACCTAAGGCTTGTAGTAAAAAAGATCAAACCTAAAAACACCGTCGGGAGGGATGGTGGCTCAGTAGTAGAGCATCTGCCTGGTAAGCAGAAGGTCCCAGGTTCAATCCCCAACATCTCCAAAAAAAGGTCCAGGCAATAGGTGTGAAAAACCTCAGCTTGAGACCCTGGAGAGCCGCTGCCAGTCTGAGAAGACAATACTGACTTTGATGGACCAAGGGTCTGATTCAGTGTAAGGCAGCTTCATATGTTCATATGTTCAACAAATGAACAAAAAACTTGATTAAAAAACAAGTAGTTAAGACTCCCCCAGTAATAAAATCTGTGCCTGTAGCTTTAAGAGTCAAATGCACAACCACAACAGTAGGCAACCAAACAGTATTGACAGTCTTCGGTATCAACGAGTTCGGTACAAGGTGCTGGTTATTACCTTTAAAGCCCTATATGGCCTAGGACCTGCTTACCTTAGGGACCGTCTCTCCCCATGTGTTCCCCAGAGAGTACTGAGATCAGGTTCTCAGAATCTCCTTACAATCCCTGAGCCAAAGGAGGCCCATTTGAAGTCAACTAGGGACAGGGCTTTTTCAATCACAGCCCCCTGTTGGTGGAACCAGCTGCCTGAAGAGGTGAGGGCCCTGTGGAACCTTGGGCAGTTCCGCAGGGCCTGTAAGACAGTCCTCTTCCGGTTGGCCTACAACTGACCGGAATCTGAATATCTGAATTTTAAGGAAGACTGTAGGATAGTACGCTGACGAATTGTGTTTATTTTTATTGTGTAAATTATTCATGTATTTTAATTCTTGATTTTATTGTTAGAATTCTGTGTTGTGAGCTGCCCTGAGCCTGCTTCGGTGGGGTAGGGCGGGATATAAATCTAAATAAATAAATAAGTCTTCGTTTCTGTCAGTAGAAGGAAGAGGAAGGGAGCTGGGCCCTTTTCAGGACTGTTTTGGTCTTTGAGGGAGCATTCACTGGGAGCCAGGTACATCAGCAGCCACATGCAGACCCAGGCCCGTAGCTACAGTGGGGCCCAGGTGGGGCCAGGCCACTCCATTCAAACCCCCCTTCCATCTGTAGGGCCCCTCCATTGTAGGGCCTCCAATCTGCCCCCTTTGCTTACCACCACCCGCTGCCACATAGTGTTTGTGTGGGGAGAGCTCTGTGTGTGTGAGGCTTAGGTTGTGGCCTGGAAACCACCTCCTTCTCATTTGCATTCCAAGAGAGTTGTTGTGAGACAGATCTCTCTCCCTGGTCCGCCAGCCAGAGATTCATCATTTCCCTGTCTGGACGCACTTCATGCTTTGTGATGTGTCAAGTGTCATTTTGGGCCCCTCAGCCTAGGCTTCCCAACCCCCCCGCCCTGCCGGGGTACCCTTGGATTAGCAGCCTAATCCCCCGCTCTCTAAAAATCTGATAGCGGGGTGGGTGGGGTGGAACGGCGTCGCGTCTCTTTCCCTGCCTGGCTTCTCCCTTCCTCCGAGTCACAAAGACCCGCCCACCGTCCACTGCTATTCGCTCCAGTCCGGCCTCCCTTCGCGAGGTGCATGCTGGGACTTGTAGTCCTTGCATCCTCTCACGTCTGCTGAGCATTATTCTCTATGTGGAGATTGATTCTCATAGGGTATAATGGGGAATTGATCTGGAGGTTTCTGGGGCTCTGGGGGCACTGTTTTTTGAGGTAGAGGCACCAAATTTTCAGTATAGTATCTAGTGACTCTCCCCAAAGTATCGCCCAAGTTTTAAAACGATTGGACCAGAGGGTCCCATTCTATGAGCCCCAAAAGAAGGTGCCCCTATCCTTCATTATTTCCTATGGAAGGAAGAAATTTAAAAAGGTGTGCGGTTCCTTTAAATGTGATGGCCAGAACTCCCTTGGAGTTCAGTTATGCTTGTCACACCCTTGCTCTTGGCTCCGCCCTGATGACTCCTGGCTCCACCCCCAAAGTCTCCTGGCTCCACCCCCAAAGTCCCCAGATATTTCTTGAATTGGACTTGGCAACCCTACCTCAGCCCCTCCAGCTAAAATTTTATCCGCTGTTCCCCCCCCCCACCTAAAATTTTCTGGCTACGGGCCTGTGCAGACCTGGTTGTTTGCTACTATCCAGCATCTGCCAGCACACAAAAACCAGTGTGGAAATGTGTGTAAGGCTTTAGACTTGGGTCTTGGAGACCTGAGTTTGAATCCCCCCTCTGCCATGGTGCTCACTGGACATGCTCTCAGGGTGCAGACAGGGCTGTGGTGGAAATAAAATGGAGAAGACGACAATGTGAGTGGCTTTGCGCTCTCATTGAGGAGAAAGGGAAGGGTAAAAATGAAACAAATTAATATGCACAGCTGAATACAGGCAGCAGATAAAAGGTGGGTGGGTGGCAAAGGCAAAAGGAAGCAGGGAAAGGAAGCGGTTATGGGGACTGCCAGGAGGCGAACAAGGAAAAAATAGTGTGGGGAGGAGGATAGAGGGTCGGTGTGCCCTTCAAACTGTATTCTCTACTGAGTGGGCTTGGCCCAGCCCAATGACTGAAACCAGGAAGAGTTTTCACAGAGAGACGCTGCCGAGGGAAAGGAAGGAGGGAACACTGAAAACAGGATGAGGGAATTTTAAACTGGCTGATGAGTGGGAAAGAGAAGGAAACAGGCCGTGGGGGGTTTTCAAGGAAGGGGAAGAGGAAGTCTTTGTATGTCCCTACCCGGGGGAAGACATTGTACAAAGCAAGATTTTTAATAACCCACATAAGAAATAACCAGGGCTTTCGAAATTGGCCTCCCCAGGCCCCAAAATCAACATTCCATTCCAAAAAAAAAAAAAGGACTCTGTAATCTGCACTATTGATGCATTAAGAAATATGCCTAATTGTTCCTATTTTCCATTATTTCCAAGGATTTTTTTGTAGCTGGAGCTCCTTTGCATATTAGGCCACACCCCCTGATGTAGCCAATCCTCTAAGAGCTTACGGGGCTGTTAGTACAGGGCCTACCGTAAGCTCCAGGAGGATTGGCTACATCAGGGGTGTGTGGCCTAATATGCAAAGGAGGTCCTGCTAGAATTCCTTACAGGGCTCTTCTCACAGGGCCTGCTGTAAGCTCCAGGAGGATTGGCCACATCAGGGGGTGTGGCCTAATATGCAAAGGAGGTCCTGCTAGAATTCCTAACAGGGCTCTTAGTACAGGGCCCACTGTCAGCTCCAGGAGGATTGGCTACATCAGGGGTGTGTGGCCTAATAGGCAAAGGAGGTCCTGCTAGAATTCCTTACAGGGCTCTTAGTACAGGGCCCACTGTCAGCTCCAGGAGGATTGGCTACATCAGGGGTGTGTGGCCTAATAGGCAAAGGAGGTCCTGCTAGAATTCCTTACAGGGCTCTTAGTACAGGGCCCACTGTCAGCTCCAGGAGGATTGGCTACATCAGGGGTGTGTGGCCTAATAGGCAAAGGAGGTCCTGCTAGAATTCCTTACAGGGCTCTTAGTACAGGGCCCACTGTCAGCTCCAGGAGGATTGGCTACATCAGGGGTGTGTGGCCTAATAGGCAAAGGAGGTCCTGCTAGAATTCCTTACAGGACTCTTCGTACAGGGCCCACTGTCAGCTCCAGCAGGATTGGCTACATCAGGGGTGTGTGGCCTAATAGGCAAAGGAGGTCCTGCTAGAATTCCTCACAGGGCTCTTCTCACAGGGCCTGCTGTAAGCTCCAGGAGGATTGGCTACATCAGGGGGTGTGGCCTAATAGGCAAAGGAGGTCCTGCTAGAATTCCTTACAGGGCTCTTCTCACAGGGCCTGCTGTAAGCTCCAGGAGGACTGGCTACATCAGGGGTGTGTGGCCTAATAGGCAAAGGAGGTCCTGTTAGAATTCCTTACAGGGCTCTTCTCACAGGGCCTGCTGTAAGCTCCAGGAGGACTGGCTACATCAGGGGTGTGTGGCCTAATAGGCAAAGGAGGTCCTGCTAGAATTCCTGACAGGGCTCTTCTCACAGGGCCTACCGTAAGCTCCAGGAGGATTGGCTACATCAGGGTGCGTGTGGCCTAATATGCAAAAGAGCTCCTGCTACAAAAAAAAAGCCTTGAAAATAATGGAAAATAGGAACAATTAGGCATATTTCTTAATGCATCAATAGTGCAGATTACAGAGTCCCTTTTTTTTTTTTGTAATGGAATGTTGATTTTGGGGCCTGGGGAGGCCAATTTCGATTGCGTCCTTCCTATAATGCTGTTTTTCTTCCTTCTGTCCCTCTGCAGAAGATGCTTATAAAACACAAGTCCGAATAGATGACAAACCCGCATACTTGGACATATTGGACACCGCTGGGCAAGTGAGTAGGTTTTTTTCTTCACGAACGAATTCAAGTTGTCACCGACATTTTGCCCAAAAGAAAATTCACCATTGACTGGGGAAAGAAGCAGGGCTTTTCTTCTTCTTCTTCTTCTTCTTCTTCTTCTTCTTCTTCTTCTTCTTCTTCTTCTTCTTCTTCTTCTTCTTCTTCTTCTTCTTCTTCTTCTTCTTCTTCTTCTTCTTCTTCTTCTTCTTCTTCTTCTTCTTCTTCTTCTTCTTCTTCTTCTTCTTCTTCTTCTTTCTTCTTCTTCTTCTTCTTCTTCTTCTTCTTCTTCTTCTTCTTCTTCTTCTTCTTCTTCTTCTTCTTTCTTCTTCTTCTTCTGCAGAAAAAGCCCAGCATGAACTCATTTTCATATTAGGCCACACCCCTGGCATCGGTATTGTTTCACACGGGGCTTTTTGGGTAGAAAAAGGCCACACCCCCTGACACCAAGCCAGCCGGATCTGCGTTCCTGTGTGTTCCTGCTCAAAAAAAGCCCTGGAGAGAAGTCTATTGCTGGAACAATTTCAAGGGAAGTCTCCAGAGTTTCAGGAAGACTAGCAAAAAACCAAGCAAGAGAGCCCTGCCCTGATAGCTCAATCTGGAGTTTACAGTAGGCCCTGTGTGAAGAGCCCTGGAAGCTTCTGGAGGATTGGCTACATCAGAGGGGTGTGACCTAGGGTTGCCAATCCCCAGGTGGGGGCAGGGGATACCCCGGTTTAGAGGCCCTCCCCCCGCTTCAGGGTCATCAGAAAGCGGGGGGAGGGGAGGGAAGTGTCTTCTGGGAACTCTATTATTCCCTATGGAGATTTATTCCCATAGAAAATCATGGAGAATTGATCTGCGGGTATCTGGGGCTCTGGGGGGGCTGTTTTTCTGGATAGATGCACCAAATTTTCAGTATAGCATCTAGTGCCTCTCCTCAAAATACCCCCCAAGTTTCAAAATGATTGGACCAGGGGGTCCAATTCTATGAGCCCCAAAAGAAGGTGCCCCTATCCTTCATTATTTCCTATGGAAGGAAGGCATTGAAAAGGTGTGCCGTCCCTTTAAATGAGTTCAATTATGCTTGTTGCAGCCTTGATCTTGGCTCCACCCCTAATGTCTCCTGGCTCCACTTCCAACGTCCCCAGATATTTCTAGAATTGGACTTGGCAACCCTAGTGTGGCCTAATATGCAAAGAAGTTCCTGCTACAAAAAAAAAAGCCCTGCTAGGCAATTACTGAATTTTACCTCAAATGAAATTCAGTGTTGCTTTTCAGGCAAAAGAATATCTCTTCTGCTATAATTAGTGGCGCTTCCTCAGGGTGTCTGGATTCCACTTAAAGAGCCTTTGGAAGTTTTCCCTACAGCCAGAGTACATTCTGATGGAAACCAAAAGCGGTTGGATACTGGCGGGGATATTTCGGTAGGTGGATTTGTACAGTCCACCAAGGGCACAAAATGCCTATATTCTGTTACTCCAGGATAAGGCCTTTGATAATCCCCTTCAGGTACTGAAGTGGGATCCATGTTGCCGCTAAGAAGCCTTTAATGGCACAACTATTCCCCAGTTTGCCCGGCCTTTTTCTGATGAGTCAGTGGACTGCTATCAAAGATCCTCCAGCATACTGTTAAGGGGAAGGGGGAAATGTGTTTCTATAATCCACAACTGACGCAAAGCCTGATTTCAAACCAAGCTTTTTGCGGCTTATCAGGAAAATGCATTCTGGGCAGTAATTATGTTTTAATGGGCCTTTTAAGGCTTGGTCTTCTGAGGGGAAAATTACAGTTTCCAAGCCCTGTTTTCCTGCTTGCTGTATTGTTTCGAAAGAAATTGAATTGCCTTTCCCGCCTTTCTTTGGTCTACAATTTGTACAAAATATCCTGATAGCAATCATGTTTCCCTCTGTTCTGACTGAAGGGTGGGATATAAATCTAATCTCCTCCTCCTCCTCCTCTTCCTCCTCCTTTTCTTCTTCTCCTCTTCCTCCTCCTTTTCTTCTTCTTCTCTTCCTCCTCCTTTTCTTCTTCTTCTCTTCCTCCTCCTCCTCTTCTTCTCCTCTTCCTCCTCCTTTTCTTCTTCTCTTCCTCCTCTTCTTCTCCTCTTCCTCCTCCTTTTCTTCTTCTCTTCCTCCTCCTCTTCTCCTCCTCTTCCTCCTCCTTTTCTTCTTCTCTTCCTCCTCTTCTTCTCCTCTTCCTCCTCCTTTTCTTCTCCTCTTCCTCCTCCTCCTCTTCTTCTCCTCTTCTTCCTCCTTTTCTTCTTCTCTTCCTCCTCCTCCTCTTCTTCTCCTCTTCCTCCTCCTTTTCTTTTTCTCCTCTTCCTCCCCCTTTTCTTCTTTTTCTCTTCATCCTCCTCCTCTTCTTCTCCTCTTCCTCCTCCTTTTCTTCTTCTCTTCCTCCTCCTCCTCTTCTTCTCCTCTTCCTCCTCCTTTTCTTCTCTTCCTCCTTCTCCTCCTCTTCTTTTCCTCTTCCTCCTCCTTTTCTTCTTCTCTTCCTCCTCCTCCTCTTCTTCTCCTTTTCCTCCTCCTTTTCTTCTTCTCCTCTTCCTCCTCCTCCTCTTCTTCTCCTCTTCCTCCTCTTTTTCTTCTCTTCCTCCTCCTCCTCTTCTTCTCCTCTTCCTCCTCCTTTTCTTCTTCTCCTCTTCCTCTTCCTCCTCCTCCTCCTTTTCTTCTTCTCCTTGTCCTCCTCCTCCTTGTCCTCCTCTTCCTTCTCCTCTTCTTCTTCTTCTCCTCCTCCTCCTCTTCTTCTCCTCCTCCTCCTCTTCTTCTCCTCCTCCTCTTCTTCTTTTCCTCTTCCTTCTCCTCTTCTTCCTCCTCCTCTCCTCCTCCTCCTCTTCTTCTCACTCCTCCTCCTCTTCTTCCTCCTCTTCTCCTCCTCCTCCTCTTTCTCCTCCTCCTCTTCCTCCTCCTCTTCTTCTCCTCCTCCTCTTCTTCTTTTCCTCTTCCTTCTCCTCCTCTTCCTCCTCCTCTCTTCCTGCTCCTCCTCTTCTTCTCATTCTTCCTCCTCTTCTTCATCTTCCTCTTCTTCACCTTCTTCCTTTTCCTCCTTCCTCCTCCTCAGTTTGGAATTCCTCATCACATTGCAATCTGGGCTCAAATTGTTTTTGATTTTTTGTGATAGTTTGCGGAGTATATTGCCATAGAGCCACCGTGGGTCAAGTGCCTTGCCATGTTTTGATTCTTATTATGCTACTTCACTGTGCCTCTCAGCTTTGCTGCTTGCACTGTACCTATCTCTAATGTAACAAGCTACCCAAATTCTTTCTGCCGGTCTGGCGAGTTGCTAGGGGAACCCCAAAATCAGCCTGCTTGATCCGATGCACCCGCAAGGAAAGGGCCTGGGCAAGTGTTGGGGGGAGGAATCGCTGGAGCCCGCACTTTGCTTCCCACTTTTTGCTTAAAACTGTAACTTTGTTGTTGTTGTTGTTGTTCAGTCGCACAGTCGAGTCTGACTCTTTGCAACCCCATGGACAAAGTCACACCAGGCCCTCCTGTCTTCCACCATCCTCTGAAGTCTGCTCCAATTGGTGTTTGTTACATCAGTAACGCTGTCCAGCCATCTTTTGCCCTCCCCTTCTTCTTTTGCCTTCTGTCTTTCCCAGCATCAGGGTCTTCTCCAGGGAGTGCTTCCTTCTCATTTGGTGGCCAAAGGATTTGAGCTTCAGCTTCAGCATCTGACCTTCCAGGGAACAGTCTGGGTTGATTTCCCTTAGGACTGACTGACTGGATCTTCTTGCAGTCCAAGGGACTCTCAAGAGTCTTCTCCAGGGAGTGCTCCCTTATAATTTGGTGGCCAAAGTATTTGAGCTTCAACTTCAGCATCTGACCTTCCAGGGATAGATCCAACTATACATAAGGGGCCTTGCAGTAGACTCTTCAGTCTTTGCAAGGGCCGTTTTGCCTCCAGAACTGTCAGTGAACAATAAACGGCCATTTACAAAGTGGACTGTGTTGCCTGCACCTCTGGGGTCTTGACACCCTGCAAAGCAGCAATTTTCTCCCAGGAATCTGAACTCTCCAGTCTGGACATTAGTTTTAATTCAGAGAGATCTCCAGACCCCACCTGAAGCAGCAACAGCAAGAGCCTCAAGTGACAGCAGAGACCTGCTATTGCCCATTCTTTGTAGGAAAGAGTGAGCAAGAGAGGAGGTCCTACGACTGATAGACGAATTAAAAACTAATAAGTCGGCAGGTCCGGATGGCATACATCCGAGAGTTCTGAAAGAACTCAAAGTTGAACTTGTGGATCTCCTGTCAAAAATATGTAATCTTTCATTGAAATCTGCCTCCGTTCCTGAGGACTGGAAGGTAGCAAATGTCACCCCCATCTTTAAAAAGGTTCAAGAGGAGGTCCGGGAAATTACAGGCCAGTCAGTCTGACTTCAATACCAGGAAAGTTGGTAGAAACCATTATCAAGGACAGAATGAGTAGGCACACTGATGAACACAAGCTATTGAGGAAGACTCAGCATGGGTTCTGTAAGGGAAGATCTTGCCTCACTAACCCGCTACAGTTCTTTGAGGGGGTGAACAAGCATGTGGACAAAGGGGACCTAATATATGTTGTTTACCTTGACTTCCAGAAAGCTTTTGATAAAGCTCCTCATCAAAGGCTCCTTAGTAAGCTCGAGAGTCATGGAGTAAAAGGACAGGTCCTCTTGTGGATCAAAAACTGGCTAATTAATAGGAGGCAGAAAGGGAGTATAAATGGGCAGTCTTTGCAGTGGAAGACAGTAAGCAGTGGGGTGCCGCAGGGCTCAGTACTGGGCTCCATGTTCTTTAACATGTTCATTAATGATCTGGAGTTGGGAGTGAGCAGTGAAGTGGCCAAGTTTGCAGATGACACTAAATTGTTCAGGGTGGTGAGAACTAGAGAGGATTATGAGGCACTCCAAAGGGATCTGTTGAGGCTGGATGAGTGGGCGTCAACATGGCAGATGAGGTTCAATGTGTCGATGCGCTCAGAGACCAAGAGGGTGATTCTTAGCGACGCAAGTAGCTGTACACAGTAGCTGTAAAACCACTATATACATTTATTTACAATACCACTCACTCTCCTGACTGACAATATGCTCCGCTGCACTCCAACTCCTTTAACCCACAATCACCACAGTTGCTCTGTACATTTATACATGGGACAGCCAATCAGCAACTTGCTGTGTCATGCTGACTCTGCTGGCTGATGCAACACTTCTGGCAGCCAGCCACCTGCTGTCATGTAGATCATCTAAGCCTCTAGATCTACTTTCAGTTCTGCAGCACATGCTATAAGCTGGCTTTTTACATATAATAGTGACACCCCTCCTCAGGTTATAGCTGTGCTGTCATCCATACATTACAACATGGCATATACATATTGATCATTTTACTATCAATACATTTGATTACATTCATTTCCATATATACACTGGTTACAGTTCAGTATTTTGTTCTCCTGAACTCACACACATTATTCTCTGCTTGCCAATTAACTTGGAAGCATACCCTTATCAGTTGGCACTCTGCCCAGACTGACCATATCTCTTCAGTTGGCTCTCTGCCCAGACTGAGCACTTGCTTTATCTTTTTGCTGGCTTGTTTCCCAGACTTGTTGAAAACAACTTTACCATGTAGTTTCGTGTACTGGTGCACATACTTTCCAAATCACATTTGCTTACAGATTTCAGGTTTTTCTTCCACATAGCTTAACATTTGCAGTTTTTTAGAAATTGTTCACACTTCTTCAGTTTAGTTTTACAATAGTTTAAGTACAGCTTATCATACATTTTCAAACAGTAAGTTTGTTTGATTTTACAGCATTGTCTTTACATTCCAGCACTTTATTCATTGTACATTGCACCCTTTTTAATTCATTTATTGCTTACAGCCTCTCCTTCCAGGCTTTGCTCATGTGTCTCCTTGTTCTCCAAGAGACATCTCGTTCAACAATTCCAACACACTGGGATATGTTTTAGGATGGTCATCATATACATAAGTATATCCTCCTTCTTCCCTAGTGAAAGAAGTATCCACGTGTACCTCTGGTGCACTTACACAGCCTTTGGGCTGTTCATTAGGCAAACTATCTCCATTGCCCAGATAATTAATATCAGCATCAAAACCATATCTTTTGGGCGGCACACCCTTATTTTCTCTTGCAGAGACTCTGACCGGCTCCCTTTTTACTTCCTCAGAAGTCTCCTGCTGTTTACTGCTGCCTGCTGAACTGCTCATACTGTCTTCCTCCTGCTTCAGTGAGCTTTCTGCCTTTTGTCCCTCCTCACTTTCCAGAGACAGTTGCAGTTTATTTCCTCTGGGCATTTCATTGGCATGAATCTTAGACCAATTTTCATCCTCGCAGAACGAGGCAGACCTACTCAGCCTAATCAAGTCATTATTGTCCACAAACCTCCAGGACTTCATGCCATTCTGGTACCCTACAAACGCAAGTTTTCTGGCTTTGGGACCTCCCTTTCTCCTCTTATCAAGAGGGATGTTGACCCATGCCTTTGAACCAAATATTCTTAGATGATCCAGGGATGGCTTTCTCCCATACAAGACCCTGTAGGGTATATCGTTTATAGCCTCCGTCCACAGCTGGTTAGAAATATAACAGGACGCTTTTAAGGCTTCACCCCAGTATGCCTGCTTTAGTCCACTATCTTCTAACAAAGCATGGCAAACACCCTGGAGTACTCCCGCTCTCCGTTCCACAATCCTGTTTTCCCACGGAGAGGAAACATTAGCAACCCTGTGCTCTATGCCCTCTTGCCTCAAATAGTTGGCAGACTCTTTGTTCAGGAACTCACCTCCCTGGTCATTCTGGATTGAGGCAATCTTTGCATTCAACTGTTTTTGCACTCTCCTAGCCCAGTACTTGAAGGTAGCACAGACATCACTTTTGTGCTTAATAGCATACACCCACGCAAACCTGCTGTGGTCATCGACCAGAATCAACCCAAACCTGTTTTTAGAAACACTGGGTGCATACGGCCCCACCAGGTCGGCATGTATTAATTGGAGCGGTCTCTCAGACACTCGTACACTCCGTTTGGTCGATGGAACTCCATTTGGTCGATGCAATGTATGTAAAGAAGCCTTGATTTGGCTTCTTTACATACATTGCAATCTAGAAAGGCATTGCATTTGTCAACCTTCACTCCCTCTAATATCTCCAGAGTTTTATTTATTGTGTGATAGCTGGCATGGCCCAGCATTCTATGCAGCCTGTGAATGCACCTGCTGTGTGGCTGTCTATTCCACACAGTCTGTGCCTTCCCCACATTTTGCATAAGCTCATACACATTAGCTCTTAGAGTGCCTTTAGCCAGCTGTTTACCCTGTTTCAAAATTGCACAGCCCTGCTTATCAAATATTACGGTAAACCCAGCTCTTGCCAGAACAGAGACACTTAACAAGTTAGTTTCTAACTCTGGCACACATAATACATTCTCAAACCTGTGATTAAGTCCAGGAAAATAAACCGTGCCTTGGCAAAGCACGCTAGCTTGTCTCCCATCAGCTAAGCTCACAGTTTCCTGCTCAGCTGGCTTGCAGTCTTGCAGCTCCTCTTCTTGGCAGCAAAATATCTGAGTAGCCCCAGAATCTACAACCCAGGGCAGACTCTGCAGACCCGGACCAGTTCTTACCAGAGTCACCTGGGGTGTCCTTGAAGACTGCTGCCGGCTCTTTCTCTGCTGCTGCTGAGGACAAAATCTTTGCAAATGTCCGAGCTGTTTGCACCGGTAACAACGCCTCCTCCGCACCTGCAAGGCTTTTTCTTCCTCCTCGGCTTGCCAGCTGGAACCAGCCCCAACAGACCTCGGCTTATCTTCTTCTTTGGGTCGAGTCTGTTCTCTCTTGCTTTCCAGCTGCCTCTGCTCTTCTGCCAGGAGTTTGCCGCTCACATAAGGCAAAGTTAGCTTGTCGTCATCCTGCCCTTCAAATGCTAGCACCAGCATGTCATATCTCTCGTCCAGAGAGCTCAATATGATGTACACCTTATCTTCCTCAGCCACGGCCTTCCCTCTTGCTTCTAGGTCTTGGAAACAATTAGACATACCGTCGAGGTGGTCCCTCATCGACTCCCCGGCCAGCATACGTTTCCTGTAGAGCCTCCTACTCAGGGATATCAGCGAGCCTGCTGACTTCTGTACATACACAGCCTTGAGAGCTTCCCAAGACTCCTTTGCTGTCTGGTGCCCACGGACATGCACCAGCTAGTCGTCTGCAACACTTAGAATGATTGTGGCTAGAGCTTTTTGATCCTGAACGGCCTCTGCCGCTGTGGGATTAGCTGGAGGAGCTGACACACAGTCCCAAAGCCCCTCTTTCTTCAGGAAATGCTCTAACCTCAGCGACCAGGTGTTGTAGTTGGTAGTGGTGAGCTTCTCCACCAGCACTGTAGCTGCTACTGTAGCCATTCTGCTCAGACTCCTTTCAGCCACTGTTGGTCTCACCTCCTAGGCAGCCTCTGGAGCAACTCAGCGTCCTTTCTTTACCACCTCTCCCAGGTCTTCTAGGCGCAGCGGAAGCGTGCTGAGCCCATAACCCTGTCGATGCGCTCAGAGACCAAGAGGGTGATTCTTAGCGACGCAAGTAGCTGTACACAGTAGCTGTAAAACCACTATATACATTTATTTACAGTACCACTCACTCTCCTGACTGACAATATGCTCCGCTGCACTCCAACTCCTTTAACCCACAATCACCACAGTTGCTCTGTACATTTATACATGGGACAGCCAATCAGCAACTTGCTGTGTCATGCTGACTCTGCTGGCTGATGCAACACTTCTGGCAGCCAGCCACCTGCTGTCATGTAGATCATCTAAGCCTCTAGATCTACTTTCAGTTCTGCAGCACATGCTATAAGCTGGCTCTTTACATATAATAGTGACACAATGTGGCCAAGTGCAAAGTAATGCACATTGGGGCCAAGAATCCCAGATACAAATACAAGTTGATGGGTTGTGAACTGGCAGAGACTGACTAAGAGAGAGATCTTGGGGTCATGGTAGATAACTCACTGAAAATGTCAAGACAGTGTGCGATGGCAATACAAAAGGCCAACGCCATGCTGGGAATTATTAGGAAGGGAATTGAAAACAAATCAGCTGGTATAATAACGCCCCTGTATAAATGGATGGTGCGGTCTCATTTGGAGTACTGTGTGCAATTCTGGTCACCACACCTCTAAAAGAATATTATAGCACTGGACAAAGTGCAGAAAAGGGCAACTAGAATGATTAAAGGTTTGGAACACTTTCCCTATGAAGAAAGGTTAAAACGCTTGGGGCTCTTTAGCTTGGAGAAATGTCAACTGTGGGGTGTTTGGAATTGTGAGGAACTCCAAAGGGATCTGTTGAGGCTGGGTGAGTGGGCGTCAACGTGGCAGATGCGGTTCAATGTGGCCAAGTGCAAAGTAATGCACATTGGGGCCAAGAATCCCAGCTACAAATACAAGTTGATGGGGTGTGAACTGGCAGAGACTGACCAAGAGAGAGATCTTGGGGTCGTGGTAGATAACTCACTGAAAATGTCAAGTCAGTGTGCGTTAGCAATAAAAAAGGCCAACGCCATGCTGGGAATTATTAGGAAGGGAATTGAAAACAAATCAGCCAGTATCATAATGCCCCTGTATAAATCGATGGTGCGGTCTCATTTGGAGTACTGTGTGCAGTTCTGGTCGCCGCACCTCAAAAAGGATATTATAGCATTGGAGAAAGTCCAGAGAAGGGCAACTAGAATGATTAAAGGGCTGGAGCACTTTCCCTATGAAGAAAGGTTGAAACGCTTGGGACTCTTTAGCTTGGAGAAACGTCGACTGCGGGGTGACATGATAGAGGTTTACAAGATAATGCATGGGATGGAGAAAGTAGAGAAAGAAGTACTTTTCTCCCTTTCTCACAATACAAGAACTCGTGGGCATTCAATGAAATTGCTGAGCAGACAGGTTAAAACGGATAAAAGGAAGTACTTCTTCACCCAAAGGTCCATCAGTGGCTATTAGCCACAGTGTATGTGTGTATATAAAATTTTTTGCCACTGTGTGACACAGAGTGTTGGACTTGATGGGCCGTTGGCCTGATCCAACATGGCTTCTCTTATGTTCTTATGTTTCTCACAATACAAGAACTCGTGGGCATTCAATGAAATTGCTGAGCAGTCAGGTCAGAACAGATAAAAGGAAGTACTTCTTCACCCAAAGGGTGATTAACATGTGGAATTCACTGCCACAGGAGGTGGTGGTGGCTACAAGCATAACCAGCTTCAAGAGGGGATTGGATAAAAATATGGAGCAGTGGTCCATCAGTGGATATTAGCTACTCTGTGTGTGTGTGTGTGTGTGTATTGTAGATTGTTGGACTGGTTGGGCCATTGGCCTGATCCAACATGGCTTCTCTTATGTTCTTATGTGATACAGAAGAAGAAAAAGAAGAAGAAGAAAAAGGAGGAGGAGAAAAAGAAGAAGGAGAAGAAGAAGAAAAAGGAGAAGAAGAAAAAGATGATGATATTGGATTTATATCCCGCCCTCCACTCCGAATCTCAGTGCCTCAGAGCAACCTACAATCTCATTTTGCTTCCTGCCCCACAACAAACACCCTGAGAGGTGGGTGGGTGAGGCTGAGAGAGCTCACACAGAAGCTGCCCTTTCAAGGACAGCTCTGTGAGAGCTATGGCTGACCCAAGGCCATTCCAGCAGCTGCAAGTTGAGGAGTGGGGAATCAAGTCAGGTTCTCCCAAATAAGAGCCCATGCACTTAACCACTACACCAAACTGGCACTCTGGACTCCTGAGTGCATACAGCCTGTCCCTGGGGCAGGCTGTGTTTTTCTTGAACACTCCCAGGTGCTCCTATTTCCACCAGCTCACTTCCAGGTCAGCTTACTGCCACCCTGAGCCGGCAGTGTGGACCCAGCCTATGTCAACCATTTCAGTTCTCATTTTGTGTGTATCGTAGATTAATTTGTATTTCATACAGAAGCTGTATGGTTTTTTTTTATGATGCACTGGTTTTGTGTGCAATTTATACATACAGTGTAACTTATTAATGTGTATAATATATGCATAATTAGTCAGAGTGATTTACTTAGCTATAAATATCCCTGAAAAAGTACTACAATTTACAAGGAATAACTGGGGCAAGGAAGGAAAAATAAGTCGAAAAATAAGAAATTACGGGTTTGGCTCACACAAGAGAGCGGTGAAAATGACCGAAGGGTGGTGGTGGGGGGTAATTCTGACAAATTTACAGACATGCAGAATTTATTTTTAAAATCCCTAATTAGCAGTTCTGGCCTCACCTTCACTGGCCATTTTCACCACCGCTTAGCTGGGCAGAGGGAGTACAATGGAGGAGGAAGAGAGAACAGTTAGTGTTGCTGGTGAGCAGGGCTTTTGTTGGTAGAAAAATCCCGGCAGGAGCTCATTTGCATATTAGGCCACACCCCCTGCTGCCGAGCCAGCCAGAACTGTGTTCCTGCACATTCCTGCTTTTTTTTTTAAAAAAGCCGTCCTAGTGACACAGCAATGTCACTTCCTGCACAACCAGAAATGATGCTATTATGTTGCCAGCCGTGCACTTGGCCAAAATTCTATGGTGAACTCATAGAGTTTATTTATTTATTTGATTTTTAGCCTGCCCTTCCCTTAGAAGAGGCTTGGGAAAGGGCGGGCTACATCATAAAGACAATCAACAGTTGAAAACCAATGTAAAATATATAAAATCTAAAAATTTCACAGTAACTAGGGTTGCCAAGTCCAATTAAAGAAATATCTGGAGACTTTGGGGGTGGAGCTGGGAGACATTGGGGGTAGAGCCATAAGTAAAGTTGTGACAAGCACAACTGAACTCCAAAGGAAGTCCCGGCCATCACATTTAAGGGGTCCGCATACCTTTTTAATGCCTTCCCTACATTACAAATAATGAAGGATAGGGGCACCTTCTTTTGGGGCTCATAGAATTGGACCCCCTGGTCCAATCTTTTTGAAACTTGGAGAGCATTTTGAGAAGATGCTACACTGAAAATTTGGTACCTCTACCTCAAAATACCGCCCCTGCTGAGCCCCAGATACCCCGGGATTAATTCTCCATTATACCCTATGCCCCAGCAGACATTTCCCTCCCACTCCCCCTCATTTCGACCCTGAAGCTCCAAACTGGGGCTCCCCTGCCCCCACCTGGGGATTAAGTAACCCAATAACAATAGAGAACCACAGATAAATGACTAGCAAGGGAGCCCCTAAGGGTTCTGTGACTGAACCCGCCTCCAATATGCTCAACACATTCTCATTAAAGTTTATAACATAAACAAACACTTAAAGCAATAAATTGTACATAAGATGAAATCATGCAATATGCATGGTCCTTAGAAAGGACAAAATAGGTGAAGTTCAATAATATGCACAGTCTTTCTTGGGACCAGTACTCCTTCAAATGGTTTCAACCAAGAACTGGCAAGATAGAGTCTTCTTCACGAATCAAACTGCTGTGGAAAAAAAGCCAACAGTAGCAGACAGCCACGAAGGCGGCGCCTCTCTGCCTCCGTTTCTCTGAAGCTTCCACAGGCTTAATGCAAAAAATTACAAAATTGACAATGGAACTCAATCCTTCAAGTGCAATGTAAGTGATGTTTACAATGTGGTGCTCCAGCTGGAGCCCTGTGGGACTGGCAGAGGACAGCCAGTTGCTCGAGGCGTGATAGGGACGGTGATAGTCTGCGGGACTATAATCAGTTCCGCAGGGCATGTAAAACTATCCTTTTTCAAACGGCCTACAAGATTGAATCCTGAAATGACATCCAGCCATCTGATATACACTGTCTTGTATTATAGCACCTTATCTGTTGTGGTTTTAACGAATTAATTTATTTATTTAATGCATTTCATTGTATTTTATCGTATAATGTATTTACTGTAATTCATGGCACTTTCCATGTCTGTGAGCCGCCCTGAGCCTGCCTCGGCGGGGAGGGCGGGATATAAATAAAAATTATTATTATTATTATTATTATTATTATTATTATTATTATTATTATTATTATTATTATTATTATTATTATTATCTGCTTCCTTCTCCCTCTCTTTTGCTTCCTTCTGCATCACAGCTTGCCTTGCCAGGCTTGCTCAATCGCACAGGAGCTACAGAGCAAAACCTGTATTTTCTCCATTGGCTGAGGCTCCTCCCTTGGGGAGGAAGGGGGGAAGGCAGAGCTTTCTTTGCCAGACTATCGCACAGCAGAGCTACTGAGCCATGCCTCTCTTCCTTCTATTGGCTGAGGCTCCTCCCCCTCCTGATCCCCTGGGGAAGGAAGGAAAGAGCCAGAGCTTCCTTTGCCCAGTTCCCTGGATCCCATGGGAGAAATATAAAGAGAGCACCATTAGGACCAACGAGTGCTAATGTTTTAAGCATGTTTTAAGGTGTTGTTTAAAAAAAAAATCTTTAATTGCATTTATCTGTGTCCTTTATGAAGTTTTTATCTCTGCTACCTGCCCGGCCCAACAAGATCTCATTTATGTCAGATCTGGCCCTCATAACCAATGAGTTTGACACTACTGAATTAGAGGTTTGCTACCTGGAAGTTCCCAGTATCCATTTAATCCGGACTCAGCCCATCCTGATACGAGATAGGTACAGGCAGGTCTTGGGAGGGAGGTGTTGTCAGACTCTGTTCATTGATACTATTGCTAACGACTGATTACTAACCATATTGATCAATGCCTGTATATGCTTACTAACCCATGGCAGTAGAACAGTAGAGGGGGGGGGCGAGTAGGGAATAGCCGAAGAGTAACTTCCCAGGAATATCAAAGGTTGCTGAGCAGTCTTTGAAGTGGAGAATGCCTGGCAGATTCTCACCTCCCTCCCTAGAGGCGGCAAGGACATTGCCGCCGGGAAATGTAACCACTAACGGAAAAAGATAAGGGGGAGCCGTGTGAAAAGTCTCACATGCAAAAGCAGCCTTTGTTTTGGGAATTGGGGGTTAGATGCAATTGCTTTGATGTAGAATGATAAATACCAATGATTCGAATTGCTTGCCATCAGTTCCAATACCTATCACGCTGGAGTAACTTTGGAGTATACAATAAATGCAACTTTGTTTCATATAACAAGTCTGCTTATTTGGGGACTTCAATGAACCTTCGCTGACAGGTGTGCTCATGTGATCAAGCATATTAAATCCAGATAGGAGGCGTGGCTGGGTGGGGCCAAATCTCTCGTGTGATTGCACCCTAGATCTAACCCACAGTCCCTCTCAAGAGGTAGAGTAGCCTTGGGCGTAGCGCCTTTGGAACTGCAGCCGTTAATTTTAGCATCAAGGGCTTTTTCTCCTTCCTGCTCTTTAGTAAAACGTAATGACTCAGCTATTAATTCTTCCCCTTTACCATTAACGATGCATCTTTTTGTGATTTAAGGTGAAAATCCATTTCAGGTGATCCTGCATGCAGATGAGAAAGGAACTTGTGGTTTATGGCATGCAATAAACCAAATGAAGCTGATTTAAAAAAAAGAGAGAGAGAGAGAGAGAGAGAGAGAGAGAGGTTTTTACAGTGAATTTCGCTTCAATGACTGCATCTCAAAATGATCAAGGTGTTTCTGCTAAAGGAGGGGAAGTCATTAGCATTAATATGAAAGACAAAATTTGTCAAGGGGAGTGTTGGTGCATGCAGCTGTTTTTCTGGGAGTTGAAAGAACATCTTCTTTTACTCGTTTAAAGGTGAATGAAACTGCAGCAGTTTAAATGGTGCAATGTTAACATAAGAACATAAGAGAAGCCATGTTGGATCAGGCCAATGGCCCATCCAGTCCAACACTCTGTGTCACACAGTGGCCCAAAAAAATGTATATATATATATACACAAACACACACACACACACACACACACACACACACACATATATATATATATATATATATATATATATATATATATATATATATATATATATATATATATATATATATATATACATATACACACACACACACATACTGTGGCTAATGGCCACTGATGGACCTGTGCTCCATATTTTTATCTAAACCCCTCTTGAAGGTGGCTATGCTTGTGGCCGCCACCACCTCCTGTGGCAGTGAATTCCACATGTTAATCAACCTTTGGGTGAAGAAGTACTTCCTTTTATCCGTTTTAACCCGACTGCTCAGCAATTTCATCGAATGCCCACGAGTTCTGGTATTGTGAGGAAGGGAGAAAAGTACTTCTTTCTCTACTTTCTCCATCCCATGCATTATCTTGTAAACCTCTATCATGTCACCCCGCAGTCGACGTTTCTCCAAGCTAAAGAGCCCCGAGCGTTTTAACCTTACTTCATAGGGAAAGTGTTCTTTGTAATGTACTAGAAGTTTCAAAATCCCAAAGATCAAAGGGACATGATGTGTTTCGACTATATATTTGTGTCGAGTCACAGCTGACTTATGGCAATCAAGGCAAGAGAGAAGCAGAGGTGGTCCTTCTGCAGAGTCTTTTTGGTGGTCTCCCTTCCAAGAAGATCTTGGATTTATATCACCCCCATACCCTGAACCTCAGAGTCTCAGAGCAGTCACAATCTCCTTTACCTCCCCTCCCCCCCCCACAACAGACACCCTCCGTGGAACAGGCTTCTTTGGGAGGTGGTGGGCTCTCCTTCCTTGGAGGTTTTTCAACAGAGGCTAGAGGGCCATCTGATAGCAATGAAGATCCTGTGGATTTAGAGGGAGGTATTTGTGAGTTTCCTGCATTATGCAAGGGGTTGGACTAGATGACCCTGGACATCCCTTCCAACTCTATGATCAGCATCTTCAAGTACTTGAAGGGCTGTCATATAAAGGACGGGGTGGGATTGTTTTCTGTGGCCCCAGAAGGTGGGACCAGAAATGGGTTGAAATTAAATCAAAAGAGTTTCCGGCTCAACATTAGGTAGAACTTCCTGACCGTTAGAGCGGTTCCTCAGTGGAACAGGCTTCCTCGGGAGGTGGTGGGCTCTCCTTCCTTGGAGGATCCTAAACAGAGGCTAGAGGGCCATCTGACAACAATGTGGATCCTGTGAATTTAGGGGGCAGGTGTTTGTGAGTTTCCTGCATTGTGCAGGGGGTTGGACTAGGGGACCCTGGAGGTCCCTTCCAACTCTAGGATTCTATGAACTTCCTGACTGTTAGAGGAATTCCTCAGTGGAACAGGCTTCCTCGGGAGTGGTGGGCGCTCCTTCCTTGGAGGTTTTTCAACAGAGGCTAGAGGGCCATCTGACAACAATGTGGATCCTGTGAATTTAGGGAGAGGTATTTGTGAGTTTCCTGCATTGTGCAGGGGGTTGGTCTAGAGGACCCTGGCGGTCCCTTCCAACTCTATGATTCTACATACGGTTTAGAAGTTTGCTGCCTGGAAGTTATTTAATCTGGTCTCAGCCTGTCCTGAGATGTGGCAGTTATGGGCAGGACTCGGAATACAGGTGCACTTCTGTGATCAAGCACATTAAATCCAGATGGGAGGCATGGCTAGGTCGGGCCAAATCTCTCGTGAGATTGCACTCCATGTCTCTGCTTTGGGAAAAAGAAGTACTTCCTTTTATCCGTTTTAACCCGACTGCTCAGCAATTTCATCGAATGCCCGCGAGTTCTTGTAATGTGGGAAAGGGAGAAAAGGACATAATCTTGTAAACCTCTATCCTGTCACCCCACAGTCGACGTTTTGGGTATATTTCTATCCCGCCCATTCCCCGTAGGGCTCAGGCCGGAGTACAACATATAATAAAACAATAAAATACAATTTTTTTTTTTAAAAAAAAACATTTTGTAAACGAACAACTCAACAGAACTCAGAAAATTTTCCGTATCATCACATATTGCCCAGTCTGGCTATCTCACATCATGACGACATGTTATCCCATCAAGATGGCAGATATTATTCCATTGTGTAGCACAGACGACAGTGCTGACAGGGGAGGCCAACCAGATCAAGAATAGACGCTCGCAGCCTCAACCTTTGAATATTAGGCCACACTTCCCTGATGTAGCCAATCCTCCCAGAGCTTACAATACGCCCTGTAAGAGGAGCCCTGCAAGCTCTTGGAGGATTGGCTACATCAGGGGTGCGTGGCCTAATATGCAAAGGAGTTCCTGCTACCAAAGGGGGGGAAGCACTTATTCCAATACAACAGGGGTGGCCAGATGTTTTTTGCCTACAACTCCCATCAGCCTCAGCCATTGGCCATGCTGGCTGGGGCTGATGGGAGTTGTAGGCAAAAAAAAATCTGGAGAGCTACCGTTGGCCACCCCTGCAATACAACATTTTGTGAGTCTGGGCTCTTAAACCCTAGCTGTGGAAAGCATTTGCTGGGGAAAATCTGCAGGAAGGGACAAAAAAAAAAAAAAAGATTTCACACCTTCTTCCCTCCTACTGGTCCTCTCTGCAGTTCTCCTTTTTGCTGGATCAGTATCAAGCAGAAACCTTGTTTTTGAGACATCTGTGTTAGCTTCCATAACGTGCCGTCCCACTCTCAATACGGAGACTGGGATGTGCGAGTCGAGACTAAATTTAGCCAACATATGACGGGATGATCTAACATAAGTGTGAATGACAGCTTCCAGTGCTTAGAAGCAGGAATAATGAATGTTTCTGATATCGTTTCTTTCCAGCTTCACTTCTCATTGGTTTTTGCATTGATATGCACATCACACTGATGGATAATCCAATTTATACATATATTGCACACCGTATCCTTTCCCCCGTAAGGCCTTGCCTCCCCTTTTATAGCTATTGAATCTATTGTTAATATCTCAATACGTGAAGAACGTTGGGGAGGGCATATATTTGATAGGAAATGTTCAGTGCTAAAGAAAACAAAATGGGGTGAAGATGCAGATTCAGTGGAATGGAGGCGACGGGGATTTTGAGCAGGTAGAAGGATTTCCATCTGGAGGATGAGACTTTGTTGCCTGCCTCTCTAAATGCAGTCCCAAAAGGCCCTCTCTTAGACATTGCATTACTGGGGAAAGTACAGAGGAAGGAAACCAAGACGATTAAGAAGAAGACAGTATACCCTGCCCTAAAGACACCACCCTGCCAACAAAAGTCCGTATGGCATTCCCAGTATGACTGTGAGAGCTGGACCATAAGGAAGGCCAAGCGCAGAAGAATAGATGCTTTTGAGCTGTGGTGCTGGAGAAGACTCTTGAGAGTCCCTTGGATGTCAAGAAGATCCAATCAGTCAATCCTTAGGGAAATCAACCCAGACTGTTCCCTGGAAGGTCAGATGCTGAAGCTCAAATCCTTTGGCCACGAAATGAAAAGGGAGCACTCACTGGAGAAGATCCAGATGCTGGGAAAGACAAAAGGCAAAAGAAGAAGGGGACGGCAAAAGATGAGACGGCTGGGCAGTGTTACTGATGTAACAAACACGAATTTGAGCAGACTTTGGAGGATGGTGGAAGACAGGAGGGCGTGGCGTGACTTTGTCCATTGGATCGCAAAGAGTCAGACTCGACTGTGTGATTGAACAACAACAACTTCTCACTGAATCAGAGACTCAGAGCAGCTTACAATTTCCTTTTTATCTTCTTCTCCCACGACACCCTGTGAGGTAGGTGGGGCTGAGAGAGCTCCAACACAACTGCTCTTGAGTAGAACAACCTTGAGACAACTTGTGGATGACCCAAGGCCATTCCAGCAGCTGTAAGTGGAGGAGTGGGGGAATCAAACCCGGTTCTTCCAGATAAGAGTCTGCACACCTAACCACTACACAAAACTGGCTCTCAGTGGGATAGAAAGACTGAAGAGTTTGGGACTTTTCACTTTAGAAAAGAGATTACTAAGGGGTGACATGGTAGAGGTTTATCCAATCATGTGCAGGGTGGAGAGCCTTGGCAAACAGAACTTTTTCTCCTCTCAAAATACCGAAATTTGGGAGCATCCAATGAAGATTGCAGTCCAAACTCTGCTCACAACCTGAGTTCGATCTCGGCGGAAGCTGGGTTCCGGCAGCCGGCTCCAGGTTGACTCAGCCTTCCATCCTTCTGAGGTCGGTAAAATGAGTACTTAGCTTGCTGGGGGGAAAGTGTAGATGACTGGGGAAGGCAATGGCGAACCACCCCATGAAAAGTCTGCCGTGAAAACATTATGAAAGCAACGTCACCCACGAGTTGGAAATGACTGGTGCTTGCACAGAGGACAGCCTTTTCTACCTTTAATGAAGATGATGGGCAGTACACAAAATGAAATATTTCTTTTACACAGAGAGCGATTAACATGTGGGATTCACTGCCGAAGGATGTAGTAATGACCAGAGGCATAGGCAGTTTTAAAAGGGGATTGGACAGATTTATGGTCTATCAGTGGCTACTAGCCATAGTAGTTAACAGCAGAGCTGTTCTCTCAAGAGCAGTTCTCTGAGAGCTCTCTCAGCCCCACCTCCCTTACAGGGTGTCTGTTGTGGGCAGAAGAAGGGAAAAGAGTACTGTGAAGTATTGTGTTCAGTTTTGGGCACCACATTTTAAGAAGGATATAGACAAGCTGGAACAGGTCCAGAAGAGGGCGGTGAAGATGGTGAGGGGTCTGGAGACCCAAGTCCTATAAAGAAAGGTTGAAGGAGCTGGGCATGTTTAGCCTGGAGAGGAGGCAGCTGAGAGGTGATAGGATCACCATCTTCAAGTCCTTGAAAGGCTGTCATCTAGAGGATGGTGTGGAATTGTTTTCTGTGGCCCCAGAAGGTAGGACCAGAACCACCGGGTTGAAATTAGAAATCAGAAGAGTTTCTGGCTCAACATTAGGAAGAATTTTCCTGACTGTTAGAGCAGTTCCTCAGTGGAACAGACTTCTGCAAGAGATGGTGGGCTCTTCTTCCTTGGATGGCCATCTAACAGCAATGCTGATTCTGTGAACTTTGGCAGATCATGAGAGGTGATACAATCACTGTCTTCAAGTCCTTGAAGGGCTGACCTATAGAGGATGGGGAGGAATTGTTTACTGTGGCCCCAGAAGGTCGGACCAGAACCAACAGGGTGAAATTAAATCAAGAGTTTCTGGCTCAACATTAGGAAGAACTTCCTGACCATTAAAGCCATTCCTCAGTGGAACAGGCTTCCTCGGGTGGTGGTGGGCTCTCCTTCCTTGCAGGTTCTTAAACAGATGCTAGATGGCCATCTGACAGGGATGAGGATCCTGTGAATTTTGGAGGAGTTATTTGTGAGTTTCCTGCATTGTTGGACTAGATGACCCTGGAGGTCCCTTTCAACTCTATGATTCTAAGGAGATTGCAAGCCGCTCTGAGACTCTGAGTGAAGGGCAGATCTGAAGCAATGTAGAACCCACACAGAAGGGTAGGTCATGGGTAACATTAAAATGCCTTGAATGTCAAGCATTAGATTTCAAAATAACCAGTCCTTGGATTTTGAAACAAAGTTCGGTTTATTGATAATCCATGTGGCTCAGCCGAGCTAGGTATTGGAACTGATACAGTGTAACAGTAAAATGCATACTTAAAGATGGCACATCAAAGGTTCTATAAACAATTCTACATTCTCTAAACAATTCTACATTCAGGTGAGAAAATTCACACTGTAACTTCTTTATCTCTATTGCGGTTGGCGCATCCTGGGTCCAAGGAGGTTTTATCTTCAAAGAGTACATTCCTGCATTTGTTAGTAAAAGCGAAAGTAACGGGGTGGTGGTGTTCTACTTTGATGTGCCTGAGTTTAGTTCATAGTTAGTAACATTTCTATTGATCTGGCAACTACAATCAGAAAGAAATAAACAATGCTTGACATTGTGCTACTTTGAAGACGTGCCAGGATATTATGCCCAGATAAGAATGTAAGATCGTTGCCAGGGCCAGCTGAGCAGAAATAGCACGCTGCAGCCGTGGTTTTCAACTTTCTTCTTCCGTTCCTTTCTCTTTCCAAAGTTTGCAAAGGCAGAGAACAGAAATAGAAGAAAGAAATGATAAGAGCAGGCAGCAGGTGGCACCCAGGCCATGTGCCAACCCACGCCATCTGTTCAGCAGTTTTAAGAGTGAAGATTTGGACATTGGGAGCTTCAAAGGAAGGCCAGGTGGGCACCTGTTCCACATCCCCCTTGGGATCTCATCCAAATTTAAGATCCACTGACTTTATTCCAACTTTGAAAGTCTTTATCTCGGTCAGCCAGTTCTATGAATTTATACTCAGAAAAGAAGTCCCAAGGATTTTCGTGTATTCTAGTCTCCACATAGGTGTATATACAATGGAAACCTTGATCAGGATTAAAATGAGGCCTGTTTGCCCATGAATACACGAGGCTGCCTTTTACTGTATTGTTCCAATTTTAGTATATGTGCTGGCGAAGGGAGCACACCTTTCACTGAATCAGATCTTCAGACAAAGGGTGATTAACAGATGGAATTCACTGCCACAGGAGGTGGCCGCAGCTGCAAGCATAGACAGCTTCAAGAGGGGATTGGATAAACCTATGGAGCAGAGGTCCATGAGTGGCTATTAGCCTTGGAACTCTCTATCTGGGGCAAGTGATGCTCTGTATCCTTGGTGCTTGGTGGGGCACAGTGGGAGGGCTTCTTGTGTCCTGGCCCCACTAGTGGACCTCCTGATGGCACCTGGGTTTTTTTGGCCACTGTGTGACATAGAGTGTTGGACTGGATGGCCCATTGGCCTGATCCAACATGGCTTCTCTTATGTTCTTATGTCTGGGGCAGTGGTGCTGTCTTCTTGGTGCTTTGGGGGCAGCAGTTGGGAGGGCTTCTGGAATTCTGTACCCACTGGTGGACCTCCTGATAGAACCTGGCTTTTGACCACTGTGTGACTCAG